>NW_010357431.1:92674-142588 GCF_000414095.1 Morus notabilis
TCATGGAACCTCATGGCTTGTCCAGTCATGGGGCCCGCGGCTTGAGTAGTTCGTGGGGTCGTATTAATAATTTCAAAATGTTAATGAATGATTTCTTAAGCAAAGAGATCTTGTGAACTGGTAATAGAGTCTATTGCTGTAAGCCTAGATAGGATGCGGAGAGTGCATCCTCGGGGGCAGAACCCGAAACTCGGTCCGGGTAGGCGAGGCACTTAGTTAGGTAAGTAATTTGTACTAATTACTTGCTGAAGCCTGTAAAACGGTTATTTACAGTTACATTTCCTTTGAGAAAAAGGATGTGAGGTTCCGGCTGTTCTGTCGGGACTGAATGTCTTATTTTATTTACTTATTCATTTATGTATTCCCTCGCACATTTATTATAACATTTATTTCAAATTATATCCTACTGGGCCTTTCACTCACGTTTTATATTTTAAATGTATTAAACCCCCCCCAGGAGACTCTAGGAGTGGTGCACAGTAGCTGGATATTTGCTACGGAGCAGCTGAGTTGTGCTGCTGTTGGAATCAAGCGAGGATTGTGGTCATCCTCTTGGACAAATGTAAGGAATTTAAGAAATTCTGTAAACTTATGTAATATTTGGATTAACTAGACTGTGGTTGATGTCTGTTGTAATGATTATTTACATGAGCATGTATGTACGATAATGTATGTCCTGTGGGGTGGAGCCCTGTGAGTCAGAGGCTCCTGGATTTTGTAGTAGTTTATTTATATTTTAATGCAGTTAAGTGTGGGGCTCAGTCTGGGAATCTGCTTTATTAATCCCTAATCGAGCTCACCCACCCTGTTTGGGGGGCGTGACATATATGAGTTTACAACCCATAATTTAATACATGCCTTAAAGAAAATAGGTAGGAAAAAGAAAGGAGCGTGCAAATCTTCACTTCTCAGAGTCAAATTCATCTCACCGGTAGTGGCTACCTATTAAATTAAGTTTGACTTTAATTGAAATTTGAATTTGAGTCAAACGTAGACTGCACGATAAAGAAAAATTTTATCTCCTTCTCTATCTACTATTTGTGCCAACCACAAGGGGGAATATCCCTGTGTAGGCCGTCCCCTATGGGTAAGAGAGAGATGGAATTTTGTTTTTAAAATCAATTAGAAGTGGGGGATAATTATCAAGCTATATCTAAGACTTCTTTTAGGAGTTTGACTACTACTTTATAAGTAGGAGATTGCAGAAAATTGAAAAACACAATTTTTGCTCTCCTTAGCATATAGCGGCCGGTTTTTATAAAGTAAGGAAAAGAAAAATTTTCTCCCCAATTCCACGCCATGTATGAGTTGGTGTTCGTAGAAAACTTGAGTGTTTGAGTGCTAATCTCGTTTTGCTTCAGGTGTGCCCACACACACGTCTTCATAGATTCAAGAAATTGACGAGGAAGATTCGGGTATTCTAAGCAAGCTTAAAGTAAGAAATGTTTACGGTCAAAAAATTCAAGTTATCAACCTAATCGTTCACTAGGCACATTTATTAATAAATTAATTTAATTTATTTATTTATTCATAAATTAATGTAATTTATAGAGTATCTCAAAAATTTATTATTTTTTGTTATACCCAATCTGCTAAATACAAGTTTATGTGTAAAAAATCATTTTCAAAACCAACAATAACATATTCTTTAGAACATGATAAATTATAGCATATTTTAATTTTTCATTACACAAATTATTGTTTTCCAAATATACCCATCCTATTAGGGCTTCATTTTGTCTCTCCCCCTTTTCATCAAACGCTTCTTCCTCTGCGTGTTCTCTCCCACCTGCAGATCCTTTCTCTGTCTCTCTCTCTCTTCAAGTACAAGTCGTCGCCGTTCTGAGATCTATCGTCGTCAGTTCTATCTCTCTTCTCTCGTCACCGTCATTGTCGACTCGCGGAGGTTGGAGATCCGAGCAGATCCGACCAGATTTCGTGAACAGGCCGTCACGACCTAGATGCTGGTCAGTGCAGAGTGCTCTCGCGCCGTAGTTGTCCTCACAAGGTTCGTCACCGGCAGTCTTCGGATCTAGCCGTCTCGAACCAAATCCGACCAGATTTCGCGGGCTTCCTTCTTATTCCGGCGGTCGAAAGCAAATCTTGGCCAGAGAAACGGTCCGCCGTCGAAGCTCCATCGTGATCCCTCTCTTGAAGGTGAGTACGAAGCTCCGTCGCAATCACGGCAACGATGGCGAACATTTGCAGAGAAGACATATTTACATTTGTTAATACTTTTTAAACTCAAATTTACGTATGAGTTTGTGCATGAGGTCCGAGAATTTGTAGAATTTTTGTGGAATTTTGTCTTGCATTTGTCTGTGTTTATGTTTGGAATATGGTAAAATTATCTATCTGTAAATATTTTAGTAGTGAGAAGATTTGATATGATAAATACTGTATATTCTTAAAAATATTCTATTAGTTATAAGTTTAAATATGATAAATATTGTATTTATAAGTAAACATTTTAGTAATTTTAATTTTGGACATGGTAATATTATATTTATTAGTAAATGCTTTAGTAGTAATAACTAATAAGTTTAGATATGATAAATATAATATTTATTTTTAAATATTTTAGTAATTACAATTTTGAATATAGTAAATATTGTATTTATTTGTAGTTATTTTAGTAGTTATAATTTAGAATATGTGATATTTATGGTACCGTTAGATCTTTAAATAAATATGATATTTATTAATAAATAAGACATTTATTGATAAATACAGTATTTATCGGTAAATACAGTGTTAAATGGTCGCCAGAGTTATTAACTGAAATTTTAGACAAATGTAATATTTATTAATAAATATTGTATTTATTAGTAAATACAATGTTAAATAGTTGTCGGATTTTCAGATAAATATGACATGATTTATCACTAAATACAGTATTTATCAGTAAATATCATTAAACAGTCATCGGAAAAAAGTCGTCGAAAAAACAGTCTCCAACTACTGAAAAACAGTTGAGGTCACCGGAGCTGACCATCAATTGTCAGTGTCAGCCATGCAGACTTGAGTATAAGGAGACGAAGAGAGAGATTAAAAGGAGGCTTAGGTATATTTTTAAGTTTTTAATAATGTTTCAAACTTAAAATATCAAATTATGTTATAATCACTCATTCTCTCTCTTTTTTTAAATTAAAATTTAATATTTAGTTGGCTTTTAATAGCATGCCACGTTGACACTTTTGTTAAATCTATAGACGGATTTGGATGGAAGGATAGTTTGATCTATTTTCTATAAATTAAGAGGTGTTTTGAATTATTTTAAAAAATGAAGTTATACTTTAAAACAAGGTATATAATTTAGAAGACATTTATAAAAATAATCGTTATTTATTTCTTTATTTTACAATAAAAATAGTTTAGAAGATATTTATAAAAATAATCCTTATTTATTTTTTTATTTTATAATAAAAATGCTAATCGGATAAATAGGATACTGCGACTACGCGGAATTCATAACGAGAAAACCCACCACCCCATACCCCGCTAACTTATTCGAGTTAACGAGGCAGGCGGAAACGGTGAGTGTTTCTGTTCACGTGCTGGGTCACCGTCGTTTTAAAAGAAGCAATAGAAACCCGTCGTTTTGAAAGAAGCAATAGGCGCTTTTGGTGAGAGCATTGTTGACTCTTAGGTTGGGAAAACGACAGTGTGTTTCACGTAAAATGTTCTACAAGAGAATCAAAAAGTTCTCTCTCAGCTTTAACTAATCTCATGTCGTATTTTTATATTATTCCCAAAAAATACTCAGGCTTTCTAACATAATATTTAATTTAGAACCTGCGAGTACTTTTTGGAGGAAAACATGGGTACTTTTAATTTTCTTTTTTCATGAGAATATAATGACATGAGATTAGCTAAAATTGAAGGTGTACTTTTTTTGGATTTTCTCGATTACTAGCGAAATCATATATCATATTATTCTCATTAAGAAAAGATATATATGTACACACACGTACATATACATACATGTGCATGTACTTGTACGAAAATTGAAAATTGAGACATTATTTATTTTGCATTTAGCAAAAAACAAGTACCGTCATTTTCTTTCCTTACAAAACAAATATAGTGCTCACAAGAAGCTTAACAATTAACATTTTTAAGAAGAAGACCCAAGAAGTTTAACCAATAAGTCATCATGGATATCGAACATCCATTAGCAGCTCAGCTTGCCCTTTATTGGGAGAATTGAAAAAAAAAAAAAAAAAAAAAAAAAAAAAAAAACCGCCATGGAGAACACTGGAAATTTCTTCCAAAGTTAAACCCAAACAAGCATGGACACTAATAAGTGATTTTTCTACTGAAAATCCGTCTCTATGTATATATGGATCAGTGTTACTTGAGAAAACATTTTATTGCAGTTACTCTGGAAATGAGCATAAAAACTGCTTCAGATGCGACCTGACATTGTCGCTCAAAATTTGTAAACCATTTCCTCTGTATATCCAAGTTCTTTGAGTATGCCTCTGAGCTGAAAGAGAGAGAGAGAGAGAGCAATAACCAATGAACTCATGAAAGTGTATAAAACGCATTATCTTTACGTAGTCGGAAAAACCAATGTAAAATCAAATGAACCCGGGAAGGTGTAAAACCCACAACTTTTGGGTATTTGGAAAAAACCAATGAAAAATAAGAAGAAATATGCCAACCATACCTCTCCTTGTGTCCAGTCTTTAGCTTTTTCACCTGAAATATGTTTCATCATCCCAGGAGGGCCACAAACCTGAACGGGAAGGATAAGGTCATACGAAGGTTTTCTTAATGAGCTTTCAGAATTGAAACCTAGATCTAGTCGCCGCTCTAATACTAAGAACCTGTTGGAATCCAACAGGGAGGGGATTCAAACAGGAACGAGTCCAACTAGCAACCGCATGCTTTGGTGACATTCCGATTTCATAAACATAATGGGGTACTAGAATTACCACATTGAGAGCTAAGTCATATTACTTGTAGAGTGGTCTGTAGCTTTAGATAATGCTTTCAGTACAAGGTGTCTTGACCATATTTTACTCCTAGCTAGATCACACAATCTAAATTTTTTAATACTGGAACACAATTTACGGGCTATTGTTGAAGCCTTGAAGCCATGGCAATGCTAAGTCATGGCAAGTCCATCCTAACAAGCAAGGATGCCACAACAATTCAATAATTTTAATCAGGTTGCTTACTGAAGGGAGGAAAAAGATGAGAAAAAGAAAACCTTTAACTCAGAATGCAAATAAAATATGACAAACAAATAAAAAAAAAGTGACTTTTTCAAAGTAACACTTACAAGGATGAGGGTATCTTCACCAGGACCAGGTAAGCCTTTTAAAACTATCTCCTTTGATATGTAACCTTTGCCTCCTTTCCAATTCTTTGTAGGATTATCTACTGTATAGTATACCTGGGATTTTTTTTTTCCACCAAATAAAGAAAGCCAAAATTTTTGTGAGTTAGAGATCTGGTTTGGACAAATTCAATGAGAACCCGTCTGTAGTGGTAAAAATGGTACCTTAAGATTTGGGTGGCTAGCTGCTAGAAAGTCAAGTTTCTGTTTAAGCAGTATGTCATCTGGGGAAACATTACCGTACAATAGAGAGACCTGGGAGGATTAAAGACTACCATGAAGCTAGACTTCGTCCATTAACAAATAATAATAGCACGTTATCCAAGTAAGAGTATCTCCAATGCAATGCTAAAATTAATGTGTCAATTGCAAATTTAACATTTGAATGCAAAAAGCACTCTCCAATGTAATGCTATTTATTATGCCAAATTTCCAATATGCTATACTTTATTGCAAATTTTCCACCAAGTATGGCATATGGGAAATTTAACATTTAATTACTATTAGTTGAGATGTTTACTTTTTCCATGTAATCAATGCAACTTTTGCATTTTCTAATTATTTTAAAAATAAAAGTTTACTTTTCCAACTTTCAAAACTTAATAATTATAAAAAAAAATAGATTTAGCATTTCAAATATCATTATGCATTGGAGCAAAATGAGAATAACATACCATATCATCGTTTTTAGTGCTAAATATACAATTGGCATTAGCATTTGCATGCGAGATGGTCTAAAACACATACATTAATATATATCCAAGCACTAGACTTCCTGAAATGTTCATTTATCCTTGAACCTTGATGTAGCAAAGTCTTTGAGATTCAGACCATTTGGGGCGCGTTTGAAACTTGTTCTAAAATGATTTTGTTTTTTGTATGAAAATGAAAATGAAAACGCATTCAATCTCAGACAGAAATCATTTTTGAAAATGCGTTTGGTAGTTTTATCAAGAGATTGTTTTCAGTGTAAAAAAACTCATAAATGTCTCTCTTTCTCTCTCTCTGCTCGAGGGAGGAGAAAACAAAAACAAAAAAAAAAAAAACGACTAAAAGTCGTTTTTCATTTCTCTCTCATTTTACACTAAACTAAAAAATCGTTTTCATTTTCGCTTTTTGTCTTTATTGCGCCAAACACCGTTTTGAAAACGTTTTCATTTTTTCTTTCTCGAAAAACGTGAAAAACAAAAGCGGGATCAATTCTAAACACGGCTTTGATCTCGTAACCATTTGAAAATATTTACATGGGAAAGCAAGATTAATGTTCTCAAAAGAACAATGAGATAGCATATTGCTCACCTGTGTGTTATCATCGGGATTTTTCAGTATAGCCTCAATAACCTGAAGCATTGGAGTAATTCCTGTGCCACCTGCAATCTGGACAAAAGAGTGCAATTTCTTTTTAGAGAAGGGCTAACCACATAAATTAAACATCGATTATGTCACATAGCATGCACTCAAAAGCTATACAAGCAAATGTGTTAGAAATAATAATAATAATATATATATATATATATATATATACTTTGTATGTTCTATAATTCTATTTATACTGCAACCGCTGTCTATGAGTTTCTAGATAACGCATCGATACCATGCCTATGTGTTTCTTCATATTGGGAGAGTATCTAAGCTTTTCAATGGGCCTGCAATAAAACACACAAACTTCATTCTAAAGATGATATAAAATGTATACCATGCAAATAGTTGTGGATCAAAATAATCTACCCTTTCACTTCCACCACATCGCCTGGCTTTAGGCTTGCAAAATGCTGACTCATTTTTCCTTCTGGATACACCTGCAGTGCATTGAAGAATATATATGCACAAGTTGAAGCAGTACATCAATTGAAAGTAACGTCAACTACAGAAATAGAAGTAACTACCATCAACCAATGCAGACTTATTTGTTTCTATATTTTTTTGGTAATTAAGCATACCTTAATTAATAAATCAAAAAAACCCTTCGAATCTGGATCTGATATTGGAGTGTACCTGAAAATTCCAAAATTTTGTACATAAGGGCAAAAGAATAACTGAAGAGCAGGCGAGAACTTCTACTTAATCAAGTCCTTACCTAGCTTTATACAACTTAAGAACCAAGAACTCCAATTTTTTTTTTTTTTTTTTTTTTTTTTTTTTTTTTGTTTTCAAGTGATCGAGGAATGAACACACTGACTAAAAGACGCATTTGATGATGATCACTGAGCATAGTGACTAAAAGGATGCACAAAATAAGGTGCAAATGCAGATAACGGATGAAAGCATTTAAGCGTGATGATTTCAAAGCTAAGCAATAGAGAGTAGAATTGGTAAAGTACTTAATAATCAAGCTTATTAGATTTGAATAGGAAGACTTACGGGCGTACAACATATTTTGGTTTCCCCTCAACATCGTGTCCAAGTGGAGCCCTGTAATTATAAGAACAATCGTTTGAACAAAAGAAAAAGGCAGCGGTAGTAGCAGATTCCTTGTGAATAGGAATTTCGAGATAAATTTTACAATTTTATTTAACAGCAGAGCAGAGTACCTTGTAAGGATGCAGGAAGCAATATCCAAGCCCAATTTCGCAGTGGGGTCAAATGAAAATCTGGTATTTTGTGTAGAAACCAAACAAATTAGTTAAAAGAGAAACTTATCACACATTTACAACGAAATTCAGAAACCATGTAGTATCAATACAAAAAAGTCACTACTAGCTTGAAATCCGGCTTTGATATGACCCAATGGGCATGATGATCATATACACACACGTAGATTAACCTGTAACTTTTAATTCAGAAGGCTTGGTGTACCTGAATAATTGAGTATTGTGGCTAACCCTCGCAGTGTCTTGCAACTTAAATTCAATCCACTTATCCGGATTCAACGCTGAAAACACATGACACATATCCATATAAGACGGAATCGTAGAAATCTTATAGAAAGAGCTTCAAATATTTCAGCTTAAAAAGCAACCAATGAAGAATGCAAAACCAAAACCTTTTTCAGAGAACTTGCAAAAACATTATCAACATCCCCGTTTTCCAAATAGAGGGACTCACCAACTTTTGGGCCTGATTCTTCATTGATTTGATCTAAATGTGCCTGTAAAATACAAAACAAAGCAATGTATATTAACAAGAAAGCTATTTTTCCTAAAAGGCACGTTAAATACAAATATATTTTGTGCATCCTATTCATTCTTTTAGAAAGATTTTTCCATACAAAGCAACAAAAATGCCATCAAGCACAATTATATCCATTTCTGCACACGAAAAGAAAAACAAAATGACCATTTCAAAAAACTAAAGGCATGGTTCTAGTGCAAAATTTTCAAGAAATCCACACCCGTTAGCAAGCTTTGCTGAAGTTTCTTGATAAATCAAACCAAAATACACAAAGGAATACAAAAAGAGAAAAAATCATAATGATCATGAACAAACCTAATCTTCACCAACTGATCAACCTATAAACCACGAGCACGATCGTAATCAAACATGGTTTACAAAGTACACCACATTGCAATGAGAAAAAAATAAGAAGAAAACCTACAAGAGATAACGAAAAACCTTACCAAGTACAATTTACCTCATTACCGCACTAGAAAATAAAACCAATTCAATCATTTTAAAATATTAAAGTATGGTTCTAATATGAAATTTTCGAGAAATCCACACTAGTGTTAGCCATCATTCATAACCAAAAGTTTTGCAGAGTTTCTAGATAAATTAAACCAAAATCCAACAAAAAAAAAAAAGGAAACAAATCAAAACCAACATGAATAAACCTAAGTAAACCATGAAAAATATCTTAATCAAACATCGTTTCAGCTAAAAGTAACCCACATTTCAATGAGAACAAATAAGAAGAAAACCTATATCATATAACGAAAAACCTTATCAAGTCAAATTTACTTCATGTTTACACGGGAAATGAAAAGCAATTCAATCATTTCCGAAAAATAAAGCATCGTTCTAATGCGAAATCTTCAAGAAATCCACACAAGCGTTATCGATCGTCCACAAACAAAAACGAACTTCCCAGAAGTTTCTAGAAAAATAAACCAAAATAATAATAATAATAATTAAAAAAAACACTATCTTGACCGATCGATCAACCAAAGCATAACGAATTACAGCACATTAAGATTACCAATTGCGGCGAGGAGTAGAAGTAGAAGTAGGAGAATCCACCGGAAATTGCGGCGAGAGCTCCGAAGGGGATTCCATGGCGGGACTTGCGTTGGGCTCCGAAGGCATTGGAGAAGGCCAATGGAGCGGATTTGGCGAGCCTGTGAAAGAAGCTTGCCATTTTCAGCGAACGAGAAGAAGAAGCAAAGAAGAAATGCTAAATCCAAACCAAAATCAAAATGGGTTATTCCAAGAAGAAGAAGCAGAGTAAACAGAGAGGTTCTCTTCTTTCTTCCACTTTTCAGGGAAAAAGGAATTGTGCGATGAGTTCTTATGTGCATTGTTTTTATTGGGCGATTGCTCCTGCAAGAATGCGATCAGATGTACACGATCTCTTTGTTGGACTGGACTGGACTGAGCTGAGTCTCGTATGGGCTCATTATGAAGGCCCAATTCTATCACCCTATCACTTATCAAGTCTAGTTAATCGCAGTCTCGTCGGCGTGACTTTTTTATCGGCAGATTGAAAAACACGGTTTCCATAGAAATACGGTTTTTTGAATCCGCAAATCCTTTTAATTGGTATAATCTAATCTAATATAATCCTACAGATTGAATTAGATTAAAAAAATATTAGATTGTAAGAGATTGAGATTTAGATTGCAGAGTGAGCATTTGTTAATTCGTATAATTTATCTATCCGAATTATATATATTTTATATATTTTTATCTATTTTATTAATATATATAAGAGATTTTTTTAATGTTATATGTATATATTTAACTACATATGTATTATGTATTGGAATAGAGAAAAGACCAAATGTTATACAACAGATTTAAATATAAGGCCCAAGCCTAACTCATTTTAAATTTTTAGTTGTAATTACTTATTAAAGTTTGTTTGTTACGATGGGTTTGATTTCTACTTTTTAAGTTATTGTCAAAGACTTGAGTTTTATGTCAAAGACTTCAATTTTATGTTAAATTTTGTGTTGAAATTAATAATAGAACTATTTAAATTATATGTTATTATGTTTATGTTTAATTTTGTATTTAATTGTATGAAAATATCGAAAACATAAGTCAATTTGTGAATCCGCAAATTTCGGATTGGATTGGATTGAATTGGTAACGGATTGAGATATTTTCAATTCGCATAAACCGATTGAATTGCGGATTGACTCCTAATCCGCGTAATCCGATTCGTGAACACCTAGAAAGTCCATTTCACCATATATATATATATATATATATATAGATGTTGTTTTAGAGTCCACTTGGTTCACGCATTCAAATCAGTAATTCTGATTCATTGGCTAAAAATTTTTGAGAGAATAAAATTTTGAATTTAAATTCTTTGTAAGATGAAAAATACTATAGCAGAATTAGAATAATAGATTCAAGTAAGGAATTAAATGAGACCTTAATAATTACTCTAATATTTATCCATCAGTAGTGCTGAAACTTTGGACGAGCCTCCCCTGTGACCACCGAAAAGTCTGAATTTTTGCTCGATTACCGAACCCGAACTGAACGAAAATTCAGGTTATCCGACCCGACCTGAATTGTACCTTGAACGGGCTTCGGGTAGGAGGTGGTTGCCCGTGCCCGGTCGGGCTGCCCGATGCCCGACCGGCTGCCCAAATTTTTATACTTTTTTTATATTATATTTTTATATTGTATTTGTATAATTATAATGTGTATATATATATATATATTATATATATATATTATATATATATATATTGCAATTTGAAATTTGAAATAAACACATGAACTATATAAAAAAATTATTTCTTCATTGATTTTTAAATTTGTAATTCATGATTGCCTCGTTAAAAACTTTACCAAGAAAAACCCAATTGGGATAAAAACTTGGTAAGGAAAAAAGAGTGCAATTATTGTGGGATAAATTACAAATTTAACAAACTTATAAAGTTTATACAAGATTACAATAACACTATACAAATTAGAAATTACAAAGTAAATAAATATTTACAAATTACAATAATAAAATTTAATTTGAAGTAGAAGGATCGTATTGAAAATGAAAAGTTAATCTATTGAACTCGTCGATCCATTCTTGGCTTGCCGGTGAGATTGTATCGTGTAACTGTTGGTCAGAACGATCTCAATCCTTGATGCACACCAAAGCTTCAATAATATCCTATTGCAATGCGTTTCTCCGTTCTTCAAGTATTCGGCCGGTTGTACTGAATGCTTGTTCGGCTGCAATAGTAGAGACCGAGATTGAAAAAATATCCATTGCTGGTCGTGTTAGGATCGGCCAAGTTAATGCTCAAACATTTCACTACTGTGTACTACTAAGCCCTCACTCAAGTACGCCATTAACTCATTGAATCCGCCGCTATTGCCGCCACCTCTTAACGAAGATCCACTCCCAGATTCTTCTTGACCTTGAGTCATCGTCTGCTTCTTCTTCTTAGACAACCCGAAAACATTCAAGAATTAATGCGGATTGTCGTCTCGTTGTTGCAGTTGTTCAACACGAGGTGTGTTTCTAAACCTACTTCCGTAAGAGATATAGAGAGAAAATATTTTTTTCTTTATAATAGGAAATTGGTCAGTAGTGTCGATAGCTAAAAATTCACCTAAGTTATCTAATCCACTTTCTAAACCTTTTAATTTTAATCTAGGGTCAAAAATAACACCGAAACCATACAACATGGGTAATTTAGACCAATATTTCTTAAACTTCTTTTCCATAGAGGCGATAGGAACTCTTAAAACCTTGTGTGTCCTAAATTCACTAAATAAAATAGACATTGTTAAAAGTTCTCCTAACGCTAATGGTGACGTTGGGTAATAAGTTTCACTAAGCTTTAAGGTAACTTCGTGAAATCTACCTAAAAAGTTACACAAGAGTTCGGCAACTTGCCAATCAGTTTCATCTATAAATCCTGATCCTAATTTTGCACTAACATAATTTGTTATAGCATCTTTACAGGGAATGCATTGTTCAAGCATTATATAAGTGGAGTTACATCTTATGGGCATATCTAAGGATAATGCTCTAGGATTTTGATTACATGTTTGTAGAAATCTAAACCAATCTTGTATTCTTTGATTACTACCTTGAACCCAAGCAATGTTATCTCTAATTCTTTTAATATGACCTGACATTGATTTTAAACTGGATTTTACTATTAAATTAATTATATGACATGCACAACGTTGGTGAAATATATTATTATTACTGAATAAACTTAAATCATTTTCAAAAAGTTCTATTGTTTTAGTATTTGCAGTTGCATTATCTAATGTTATGGTCATTATTTTATCTCTTAAACTATATTCATCAATAACAGATAAAATTGTATTATATATTAAATTGATAGTATGTGATCCTATAACACATTTGAAACCTAAGATTCTCTTATCCATATCACAACCTTTATAATAATGTCTGGTTACAGCTAAATAATCCTTATTGGCAACGGCAGACCAAATATCCGCCGTTAACGCAACGCAACCACTAGTAGAGTGTAGAAGGTTGATTAATGCTTCATTTTCTTATTTCTATAATTTTAATGCATCTTTCCTAAGAGTAGTTCTAGCAAAAAATTATGCATTAGGGTTATGTACGAGTTTAATATAACGCTGCCAATTTCTTTGTTCATTAAAACTTAGTGGTTGATCTAATGTGGCTATTAATCGTGTCATTTCTATACGATCAACTTGCGGATCATATTTCTATGTATTTAATGTTACCGTTATTGTCAACCTCCTCGAATGTGTTGAAGTGCTCCCAAACTGCTGAGGTGCGCTTGTATTTCTTCTTAGAACTTGCAACACTTGCACTAGCACTATCGCTTGTCTCTCCTCCACGCCCACCAGTGCCACCACCATTACGTCCCCGACCTCTAGTACGTCCACCAGGGGTCGAATTTGCAGTTTCCTCAGCAACTCTTTGCGTAGTTTGCGATTCCTATGTTTGAAAAACATTAAGAAATTGCCCTTCTTCGATGTTGAATTGGGCATCAATGGGAATATCACCACCATAACCAGAAGAAGCCATTATGAAAAATAAGGGAGATTGAGAGTGCTTTGAGAGAGATTAAGAGAGATCGAGAGAGATTTAAGCGAGATTAAGAGAGATTTGAGAGAGATTAAGAGAAATTGAGAGAGAATGAGAGTTTTTGGGTGAGAAAAATGGTTGGGGGGAGGGTTGGTATTTATAGGAAAATTTTTAGCTTGAAAAAAAAAAAATTTCCCAAAAATTTGGGTCCAACAGCTAGTAAAATTTTTGGGCACTTGGGTCGGGTCGGGCAGGTTGGGCAACGGTAAAAATATAGCCGTTGTGGTTCAAATTTTTGGGCAAAAATCAGGCGGCGGTCGGGTTCGGGCAAAAAGATCCGTTGGGTTCAGATTTCAGGCTAACGGTAAAAAAAAATTTGGGCATTTTCGGGCAACGGGCAAAGTTTAGGCTAACGGTAAAAAAAATTAGGGCGAATTCGGGTTACGCCGGAAAATTCAAAAAAAAATCCGGTGGACGGCGGGGGACGACTTCTCACGGCGGCGGGCAGCTAGGGAATGAATTTTTTCGGGCTACCCAAGCCCGTGCCCGACAAAATACCTCGGACAGGCAGCAAATGGCACCTGCCCGCCGTGTCTGAAAATTTTCGGGCACTAGGCATGCCCGCCGCCCAAACTTGCACCACTATCCATCAGTGAGTATTATTATTTTAACCGTAATATTTATATTTTTAGGTACCATTTCACCATTTGTTCTTCATATCACTAGTGGATTAGGAGGTGATTTAAAAGTGTAATATTTTTGTTCTTTGCTCCCTTAAAATGATTTTTCAAATGCTCTTACAAAATGGTATATTTGAACTTTTCTTTTTGAAAGTGATATATTTAAATTCAACCGTTTAAAATTGTTTTTTTTTTAGAAAGGAGATAAATACTCCTATAGTGTATAGTCTAAATTTTTATTTTTTATTTTTAATTTAATATTCATTTTTATTAATTAATTAAAAGAGTATTTATAAAAAAAATAAAAATCTAGACATATACACTTATAGATAGAGCGTAAGTTCGACAATTTTCTCACTCTCTTTAATCCTAACTCAAACTGTCTTGTATTATCTTTTCATATTGGGCTTGGACTATAGCAATTAGCCCATGGGTCTTACCGTGTTCTACTAGCCCAACATCCTTATGAGATAAGGATAATTGCATTACTGACAAAATTTGATAGCTAGAGTTGAAATTTAACAAAATTTTCTGAATATTATCGATATAACAAAAATAACATAATTATTATCATAATAATATCATATTTTGTATTATATAATTACTATTTTAATGATATTAAATTTTATTGTTTTTAAAATATTATAAAAATTTTACTATATTTAAACTCTACTATTTAAATTTTGCAATATGGGTAAAAAGCCCTAAAACTTTTAGCGCAACACAGTGCATTGATCCCATCCCAATGTAATATTTCCGCAACACAATTTGTTAACCCAATATAATATAATAATATCTATAGAGAAAACTACGTACATTACCCTCTATATATATATATATATATGCAAGGTCTCTGATCAGGCACTTAAAAAATGCTTGATCAAAATGACATTTGTACCTGGTCAGACACTTAAAAAATGCTTGACCAAAATGATATTTGTACATTTTTATATGAAGTGTGTATATTTACAGTAAGTTGTGTATATTTATAGGTAAGTTGTATATATTTACAGGACACTTATATAATTGTGCAATCGTGTATATTTACATGTAAATCGTGTATATTTACATATAAATCATGTATGTTAAGTTATAAGAAACGACAATATATATTAATCCTCAAAACATGTTTTTTTATAGCAATTAGTGAACACATAGTATGAAAATATGTATATTGACTGATTTGTTGTATTTTATATTAAATATACACGACTTTACATGTAAATATACATAATTTACGTATAAATATACATAATTTATACATAATTATACAAGTGTCTTACTGATCAGACACTTTTTAAGTACCTGACTATATATATATATATTGTTATCTTTACATTTATACCACTTAAAATCACTTTTTAGTGATTTAATAAAAGGCATATTTTACTATGGCATTGAAATGGCATAAATGTTTGTACTATTATCTATCTATTCCATATTACTAAGTAGGAATGGATCGCACACCGTTTTGTGCCCCCCACATTTTTTTTTTTCATTTTGACTTTTTAGCCGACTTTCTTTTCCTTTTCTTTTCTTTTAAGCTTTTTTGTTATTTGTTTGTTTTTTTTTTTTCCGTTTGTTTTTCTTCTTTTTCCTCCCTTATTTTTTTAATTTTATATTTTAACCTTTAACTTTTATATGTTCTCAAATAGATCTCATTTAAATACTTTTTTATAGTTATTTAAAATATTTTTTTAATTACCATGTTAAATTAATTTACTCTCAAATATGTCCTTTTATAAACAACTTTTACCTGTGATTCTCATAAATTTTAATTTCAGTTTCGAAACATTTCCCTTAGTTTTTTTTTCCTTAAGTTCCTTTTTTTTTTCTTTTTTTCTACTTCAAATCTTTTTTTCGCACTTTTATCTTTATTTTTTCTATCCTTTTTTCTCTCTCTCTTTTTTTTTCCTAATAATTTATATTACTATTATTTTAAATAAATCACACGCGCAAAGCGCATGTTTTTGACTAGTAGATATTTATAAGTGAATTTAGTTATTTCAAAATGGCCAGTAAATTGTGTAATCCAAATTGAACAGGGATGATATATTCAAATCTATGACCACGTTCAGGACAAGCTTGCAAATTAGTCTAGACAATGTTATCAATATTTTTTTAACTACCAATTATCAGTTGAAAAATATTAGGTCAGCCCTATTTGTTGCTAACACGAGCTAATTCGTCAATTAATCCTTGTGGATCTATATGATATGCCACAAAGAGAGTCAGTAAAATTGGAAAAATTTATCATCTTAATGCACTTTTAGTTCTGCGCCATTCTGTTAGAGTTTTTGTCCATTTTAAGTTAATATCTAAAGAGAAAATAATAAGATAAAATCTTACCGTGTTTAGTAAAAGACATAAATCTTTCATACTTTTTTAGTTCTACGCCTTATGTTAGAGTTTTTGTCCATTAAGTTAATATCTAAAGAGGATAATAAGATAAAATCTTACCGAGTTTACTTCTTTTTTGTCCATTTTAAGTTAATATCTAAAGAGGATAATGAGATAAAATCTTACCGTGTTTACTTCTTCTTCTTCTTCTTCTTCTTCTTCTTCTTAAACCCAAACACAATTTGTTTATAAATTGTCTCTATAAAATGCGTTTAATGAATAGGTCATAATCATGTTGTACTGTTGTTATTCAACGCCTAACATGATCCGTCAACATTTGTTTAGCTAAAGTAGCTTAATGCACTTTTTTAGTTCTGCACCCTTCTGTTAGAGTTTTTGTTCATTTTAAGTTAATATCTAAAGAGGAAATAATAAGATAAAATCTTACCGTGTTTAGTAAAGGGCATAAATCTTTTTGTTTAGCTGAAATAGCTTAATGCACTTTTTTAGTTCTGTGCCCTGCTGTTAGAGTTTTTGTCAATTTTAAGTTAATATCTAAAGAGGAAATAATAAGATAAAATCTTACCGGACATAAATCTTTCTTCTTCTTCTTCTTCAAAGACAATTTGTTCCTATATTTGTGAGCTCTAATAGATGAATGCGTTTAAAGAAATAATGACAATTAAGTCATAATTTTAGTATGATCATATAATCAATGCTCAAATTTCCTACCATGTTCTTAATCTAACATAGAGCAAGTTGTGTGATAAGCAAGTTGTGTGATATATGACGTTGATTTAATTTTGTATAGTTACAATATATATATATATATACACACAAATAAATATGAAATTTGATTGTTTGTTGAAAGATTCAAACCCAAACACAATTTGTTTATAAATTATCTCTATAAAACGCGTTTAATAAATAGGTCATAATCATGTTGTACTGTTCTTATTCAGCGCCTAACATGATCCGTCAACATTTGTTTAGCTGAAGTAGCACATATTATGTTTTCTTTATTATTATTTCTTAAAAAAATTTTAAGGCTCAACATAACATAACCTGATTTTAATTGTTTGACTTAACAAAAATATAGTAAAATAGAACTGTTAGGACTATTAGTTGGCAAATTTGTTGGCAAAAGGTTGTAAATTCAAAAACAAAATCAGCAAGATTGTGGACTATTATAGAGACTCTATTCTTGGCTACTTGCATCGGATTTGGGATGATGATTTGGGATGGTTTCCTCAATAAAAGGAAATAAGTTTATGGAGCTGATTTGGTTGACTTTTGGGGGCTAATTGATGGGCCTTATGTATGGGGAAGAATCCTTGGAGGAGAAGTTGCTTTATTTAGGGTGATTTTAGTGGAAGAATAGATGGGACTATAGACCAATTTGGGGTGTATATATTTGGTTTGCAGCCATGAATGTGGAAGAGCTTTTGAGTGAAACATTCTGCTAGAAAAAAAAACTACTTTCATGTTCTTTGAGTGAAAAAACAAAAGGTGATTCTTCGGGAGAAAAACGTATTGCTTTCAAGAGAAAGTTTTCAAAGACGAGTGGTGCCCGTTGAACAAGGCCACTAAGAGGATTCTTTACAGCGGCGACAACATCAAGGAGGGAGTCCTTGAGTGTGTAAGACCGATTGGTGTTTGTAATCTCTTTATCTTAGTGGATTGTTCACTGTCTGGGCGTGGCCCCGCATATGTAGGTGTGCGCACCGAACTATAATATCAATTCCTTGTGTCTTTTATGTTTTTGTTGATCTTTCTGCACTTATAATTTGCTGCTGCTGAATGAAAGAAAAATTATATCCATCTGCATATATTTGTCATCAGTATTACAACAAGTGCTATAACACTCTTTGTGACACCGACTGAAAAACAGACCTAACAATTGGTATCAGAGTAGTTCACTAACCGTTTGTTTGGTGAGAATTTGGGAGTTGGTTTGTTGTGGTAGGATTTGATTTTCTGAAAGAAGGAGGTTCGGTTTCATGCTCCCCACTACTTGATGGCACTAAGAAGTTCAACAAGAAGAAAAAAAGGCCAAACGTTGGCAATGTCAACCATTTCCAGAAGAATAAAGCTACAACAAATAACACAGAGATGAAGATAAAAAACATGAGTATTCAATGCCGGGAATGCAACAGTTATGACCACATTCAATCCGAGTGTGCCAACACTCTAAAAAAGAAGAAGAAGTCTCTGAATGCGACGTGGAGTGATGAAGACTCTGAAGGCAGTTAGGAGGATGAAGACCATGTGAGTAACTATGTTGCTTTTAATGTTTATACTGATCAAGGTGTTTCGGCAGACAGTGTTACAAAAGGTGTCGCAGACAGTGTTACAACAAATGTTGAAACAGAATCCGTGAACAGCGAAAATGAAGGAGATTTTTCAGATTCTGAAAGTAATAGTGATGGTGAGGAATTTACTGTTGATGCCATACATGAAGCTTATAAGACCTTGTTCAGCAAATGGGTTAAAGTGTGTGAAATGAATAAGTCTCTACGGGAGCGCGTCAATGAGCTTGTCAAAGAGAATGATGTGTTGAAGATAGCTACTGATAATTATGAATTCCTTGCTGTTGATAATTATGAATTCCTTGTTGCAGAGAGAGAAAAGAAGTTGAAGGAAACAAAGATTGAACTGGAGAGCACTCAAAATAATTTGAAAATGATGAATTATGGTATAAATAAACTGGAACATATTCTTTCATTGGGAAGATCAAGTGGTGATTGTCAAGGCCTTGGATATACTAGTGAAAGCTCAATGTCCAAGACAGTGTTTGTGAAGGAGACACCCGCTCCTGAACCTCATACTACCCTCAGTAAGAAGGTTATTATCTCACCCCCTCGGCGTAAAAGATTTATCCCCATATGTCATTATTGCGATTTATCTGGCCATATAAGACCAAGATGCTACAAGTATTTGAATGCTTTGAAGAGATGTATGCTTCCTAATCCACCAAATTCTGCAAGAAGGACACCTAAAATGAAGGTTGATGTGCAAAATAAATTTTCTAGACGTGTGTGGGTAAGGAAATTTGATTGAAGGTGTCATGAGGCTTATAATTCTTTTAAAGCATGTACTACTAACTATGGGTATTGTGGTAATGGTCACTCCAAGCTTTTGATAGATATGCATGGGAGAATATTATATTCAGGGGGAGTAAGACTCGTAGAGGATTCAGGGGGAGCGATTTGCATAGATCAATGACCTTGAAAGATGATATCTAGTGCAAAGTATTATTTCGAGTGTTCCAACAAGGGTTACAACATGATCTGCGACATCAGCTACTGAAGAAGGGTCAACGGTGTGAATTTTTTTTATTCTTTATTTTGTAAACTTTTATGTTACAGATTTTGGCTTATTTTTGTCAAAAAGGGGGAGAAAGGTGTTGTTTTTGTTTTTTTTTCTAGTTTTTTTAATTTTTATTGTTAATAGGAACAATATGTTAGTTTTGCAAAAAAAAAGTCAAAAGGGGAGATTATTAGGACTATTAGTTGGCAAATTTGTTGGCAAAAAGTTATAAATTTAAAAACAAAATCAGCAAGAATGTGGACTACTATGGAAACTCTATTTTTGGCTATTTGCATCGGATTTGGGATGATTTTCTCAATAAAAGGAAATAAGTTTATGGAGCTGATTTGGTTGACTTTTGGGGGCTAATTGATAGGCTCTATGTATGGGAAGAATCCTTGGAGGAGAAGTTGCTTTATTTAGGGTGATTTTAGTGGAAGAATAAATGGGACTATAGACAAATTTTGGGTGTATATATTTAGTTTGCAACCATAAACGTGATAGAGCTTTTGAGTGAAATATTCTGCAGAAAAAAGCTACTTTCATGTTCTTTGAGTGAAAAAATAAAAGGTGGTTCTTTGGGAGAAGAACGTATTGCTTTCGGGAGAAAGTTTTTAAATATGAGTAGTGCTCGCTGAACAATGCCACTAAGAGGATTCTCCATAGCGGCGACAACATCAAGGAAGGAGTCTTTGAGTGTGTAAGACCGATTGGTGTTTGTAATTAGGTGTGCGCACCAAACTGCAATATCAATTCCTTGTGTCTTTTATGTTTCCGTTGATCTTTCTGCACTTATAATTTGCTGCTGTTGAATCAAAGAAAAATTATATCCATCTGCACGTATTTATCATCAGTGTGACAATAAGTGTTATAACACTTTTTGTGACACCGACTGAAAAACGGACCTAACAAGCACAATATCAACATACTTAAAAAAAGGAATATAATAATTGTACTCAGAAAATAAACATTAAATAGAAGATTAACCACTACATAAATCATGTTATCTACAAGTTCAAAGTTTGAACAAGTAAAACTAAAAAGTGACCTAACTAGTTCCAACACACAATCATCTAAATAACCATGAGTCTTTGATCTAAGTTACATGTATTAAAAATATAACCATAAAGTTCACAAAATTAAAACCACAATGACATCGTGTTGTTGTTGTTGTCATTAGTGGTGGAACTTTGGGCCGGCGGGCTGCCCGAGGCCCAAATTTTTTCGAGCTCGGGCGGGGAGGCCCATATGCCGGCCCGTCCAAGGTGAAAATTCGGGTTCGGGCTCGGGCAGTCCGAATTTTGAAACCACGCCAGAGCCCGCCGCCGTGTAGGTGCTGTCGACTGCCTTCCGCCGGAGTTTTTTTTGAATTTTTCCGGCCATGCCCGACTGCCTGAAGCCCGAACTACCTGAAAAAATGTTCAAAAATCCGACCGTTGTGGCCAACCCGAAAATAAGCCTGAAAACCCGAATTTTGCCCGAAAGTCCGAATTGCCCGAAATGACCGATTTGCCTGAAAACCCGTCCAACGGCTACTTTTTTGCCCGTTGCCGCCCAAATACGCCCGAAACCCGCCCAAACCCGACCCGACGAACCTAAGTAGCCGTTGCACATTGATTTTTTTGAAAAAAAAATCAATTTTTTAACCAAAAATTTTTCCTATAAATACCCCCATCCTCCACACATTTTTCTCACTCAAACTTTCTCAATTCCTCTCAATTTCTCTCAATCTCTCTTGATCTCTCAAATATCTTTCAAAATTTGTCGAAAAATTATCACATTATCCTAAAGCTCTTTCTTTCTCTCTCAAATCGCTCTTATTTTTTTATAATGGATCCTTTTGGTTATAGTGGTATTCCCGTTGATGCCCAACACAACATGGAAAGTGGACGTGGAGAAGCGGCGAGTGCTAGTACGACTGCGTCTGCAAGTGTTGCAACCTCTAGGAGGAAATGCAAGTGCACCTCGACAGTTTGGGATCACTTCGACATAATTGATGAGATTGACAATGAAGGTAACACTAAACATATAGCTCAGTGTAAATATTGTTTATCTAAATTATAAGGTGACACTATTCACGGCACCACACACTTGAGAAGACACTCTGAAAAGTGTCTTCAAAAGTTTAGCCAATCCGGCAGATCCAAACTCCGCCAAACACAATTATCTTTTGATCGCGCAACCGGTGGTCTAATGACTTGGAAATACGATCCGCAAGTAGATCGTATGGAAGTTGCATGAATGATAGCTGCTTTAGATCAACCACTTAGTTTTGTAGAGCATCCTAATTGGCAACGATACATTAAGGTTGTACATAATCCTAATGCACAATTCACTTCAAAAACTACTCTTAGGAAAGATTTATTAAAATTATTTAAAAAAAAAGAAGCATTAATAAACCTTTTACACTCAACTAGTGGGTGCGTTGCGTTAATGGCATATATTTGATCTGCCGTTGCCAATAAAGATTATTTAGCTGTAACCGGTCATTACTTTAAAAGATTTGATTTCGATAAGAGAATATTAGGTTTTAAATGTGTTCTAGGATCACATAGCGCGAATTTAATATATAATACAATTTTAAATGCAATTGATGAATTTAGACTAAGAGATAAAGTAATTGCTATAACATTAGATAATGCTAGTGTCAATACAAAAGCAATTGAATTCTTTGAAAATGATTTAAGTTTATTCGGTGACGGTACGATTTTCCACCAACGTTGTGCATGTCACGTAATCAATTTAATAGTTAAATCCGGTTTAAAAGAAATGAGTAATCACATTAAAAAATTTAGAGATAGTCTTGCATGGATTCAAGGTAGTAACCAAGGACAAGAAAATTGGTTTAGGTTCTTACAAGCATTAAATATACATCCTAGAGCATTAGCGTTAGATATGCCTATAAGATGGAACTCAACTTACATTATGCTTCAACAATGCATCCCCTATAAGGATGCCATAACAAACTATATGTGTGCAAAATTAGGAGTAGGACATATAGACGAATTTGATTGGCAAATTGCCGAAGTTTTGTATCAATTTTTAGGTAGGTTTCGTGAAGTTACTCTAAAACTTAGTGGAACATACTACCTAACATCACCTTTAGCTTTAGGTGAACTTTTAAGAATTAGTATTTTATTTAGCGAATATAGGGATGACCCAATCCTAGGAGTTCCTATTCATTCTATGGAAAAAAATTTAAAAATATTGGTCTAAGTTGCCTTTGTTGTATGGTTTAGGTACTATTTTTTATCCTAGATTAAAATTAGAAGGTTTAGAAAGTGGTTTAGAAAACTTAGGTGAATTTTTAGGCATCAATTGTTTGGACGAATATCTAATAATAAAGGAAAAAATATATTCGATCTATAGTAAATATGAGATTAGGTTTAGAGTACCTCCTAGAGTATAGGAACCGCAACAACAAGACGAAAACTCGCATTCATTTTTAAATGTTTTCGGGTTGAAGAAGAAGAAGAAGACAACTCAAACAGAAGCTGTGAGTGAATCTTCATCAACAAGTGGCAGTGGCAGCGGCGGCGGCAGCTTCAACGAGCTTATGGCGTACCTCAGTGAAGGCTTAGTAGTCGACGGTACGTCATAATCGTTTGACTTAGTTCAATGGTGGAAGGCACGGGCATTAACTTGGCCAATCCTAACTCAATTGGCAATGGATATATTTTCGATCTCAGTCTCCACTATTTCATCCGAACAAGCTTTCAGTACGACAGGAAGAATACTTGAGGAACGCCGGAATGCATTGCAAAGGGATATTGTTGAAGCCTTGGTTTGCATTAAGGATTGGGATCGGGCCGATCAACGTCTACAAGATACAATTTCACCGGCAAGCCAAGAATGGATCGATGAATTTAATCGATTAACATTTAATTTTGAAGACGATCCTTCAGCTTCAAATTAAATTGTAAATTTGTAATTTGTAAATATGTATTTACTTTTGACATTGTATTTGTAATTGTATAACTTCGTAAGTTTGTAAAATTTGTAATTCGTCACAAAATGATTGCACTCTTTTTTTCCTGCCAAGTTTTTATCTCAATTGAGTTTTTCTTGGTAAGGTTTTTAACGAGACAATCATGAATTATAAATTTAAAAATTAATAAAGAAATAATTTTTTTATATAGTTCGTGTGTTCATTTCAAATTTCAAATTGTAATATATATATATAAAAATTTTAACAGAAAATAACTTAATATTAAAAAAAAATTAAAAATTTGGGTTTTTCAGATGGGCTCAGGCCGCCTAATATAAGCCCGCGGCCCGTTCAAGGTGAAATTCGAGCTCGGACGGGCAGCCCAAATTTCTCGGGCGGGTCAGGTCGGGTTTAGACTCAGATAAAAATTCGGGCTTTTTGGACGGTCACGGACCGTAATTTTAACAGAAAATAACTTAATATTAAAAAAAAATTAAAAATTTGGGTTTTTCAGATGGGCTCAGGCCGCCTAATATAAGCCCGCGGCCCGTTCAAGGTGAAATTCGAGCTCGGACGGGCAGCCCAAATTTCTCGGGCGGGTCAGGTCGGGTTTAGACTCAGATAAAAATTCGGGCTTTTTGGACGGTCACGGACCGTCCAAAATTTCAGCACTAGTTTTCATAATTGAAATTGCCACTCCCATTTACGACTAATTAGAGTGGCATATCAACGATGTTATGATTATTTTATTTAGATTTTTTTTTCCGCTAGATTTGTGATGTTTTTCACGCCGACAGGTTAAATGGTTAATTATGTCATCACATTATTAATTTACTAATATCATACTCTTGCTGAAAATTTTCCAAATGATAGAAGCCTGCAATGTGTTAAGTTATAGTTCACAAGTCTTAATCTAAAGCATTAAAAATGATTCTTTCTTCCAACACACCATTTGCAATGGCATCTTATCCTTGGCCGAGCTTTTGTTTAATACAATCTGGTTTTCTTTGAATAATGGATGCCATTTTCCAATGGCTGTCTCTTTCCACTTGATAGCAGTAGAACGTCAGATTTAATTTCATTGGTGGCAAGTGGGAGTCAATCATCATGAAACTACATTGGAAAGGACAAAAAAAAAAAAAAAAAAAAAAAAAAAAAAAGAAAAAGGGGGAAGCAAACTGAAAGCTTATTATTATACATTACTTTCAATAATCAAATCATATATCAGATTCCCAAAATCAATCACACTCCAAATAATTTCTCTGAAAGAGAGAACAAATTAGTATTAATTAACTCCTTTTCTTCCGTAGCCACTTTTGGTAATTTATCATGTTTTGCCTTACATAATGAATTTCAGGAGGATAAAAATGGAAATACCTGTTAAACTCATTTGTCGACTTTTAGCCCTCAAACTTTTTGAGAGATCTTCCAAATCATCACTCTCATAAAAGTAATATCATATATTGTGGGTGGTAATGTGGATGTGCTTTTTAATTAACCAATTGAACTTAAATCGATGGGGTCCAATTACAGTAGCGTTTCTAATTGATAGTGTACATTTATAATAGTTTAATATACGGTAAAAATCACGTCAAAATAAAAAATATACAGAATTAATAATTTTGATACAGCTTTGATTATTGAGAAATAAAGACCTATTGATAGTTCAGGCGCGTTTAAAATTCGTTTCAAAACGATTTTATTTTTTGTATGAAAATGAAAATGAAAATGTTTTCAGTCTCAGACATAAATCATTTTTAAAAATGTGTTTTGTAGTTTTATTAAGAGATTATTTTTCAATATAAAAAAATATATTAAAATTTCTCTCTGCTCAAAGGAAAAAATAAAAATAAAAAATAAAAAATGATTAAAAGTCATTTTTTATTTCTCTCATATTTTATACAATTAAAAAATTATTTTTATTTTTATTTTTTTATCCTTAATGGTGTCAAATACCATTTTAAAATTAATTTATTTTTTCCTTTTTAAAAAATATAAAAATTAAAAACAATAACAATTCTAAACACGGCATTCATATTTTCATATATTCTCATACAAATCTCCAGATTGATGCTGCAAAAGATCTTATAAGTATGTCCACCTCAAAAACCCATCATTATAGTTGTCTCCACGTGTCTTGGTCCAATTGATATTCACGTAGTTGGAGAAGAAACATTGTTTTCAATAATTTAGTACGAACCAATGCTAACATTCCTCGTAGGCCACAGGTGGATCACGGTTTTACGTCACTGACCAAGACGTTTTGTTTTCTATGGCTGCTATGATGAGTGCGAAAAACAACATCGCGAGGAGGATATAGTATTTCTAGAAGCTTTTGGTCTATTTCTTCATAATTAAAGTTGTCCCAAAACTTCATTAATTGGAAGCATTACTCGAGACTTCAAACTGAAGCAATTTTAAGAATGCAGGGGAGTTGACTACTGCCAATGGCTTAGATAGTTACCATTCGTGGAGAGGATCATCATTCCAAGTGAACTCTTGGTATTTTGTTTTCTTTTTTAAACAACAGAATGGCTGTAAAAGAAGAGGGTGGTATTCCCATATATCTTGGTGACTATTTTGCCGCTGCATAAAGAGATGATTAGTGTCATTTCACCTATTTTTTGTCACTTAAAAATCTTGCGATTCTCTAATAGAATTAAAAGAATCTAAGTACTTAATTCTGTTTGAAGGATGAGTTCAATTTTTACTTATGTCGCCGCACACTTAAAGGCGTATAACACATTAACCGGGCAAGTCCTCAAGTGTTGATATAAAGTATCGAACCCTTAACGCATTGTGAGAAAATTTTAAAAAAAAAAAGACTCTTACCACTGCACCAATCCATTGACAATCCTCATAAGTAGGCGACTTTTATAGTTTTACTCGGAAAATGCCAAATATACACACCCAATAGTAGTTTAAGATAAGTGGGATTCCACTTTTGAAGACTAAAGGCTTGTTCTTTTAAGTGAAAAATTCAAAAAAATATAATTCGAGTTACAATTTTATTCGAGTTCATGTTCTTTTAAGTTTAAACACGAGTTCAAACTCGAGTTTAGGACTAAAACTCGAGTTCAAGTTTTCCCTTCAACTCGAGTTCAGAAACTCGAACTCAAATTAATGAACATTATTTTTTCTATTATTAAAAATGCTATAACTTTTTCGTTTTAATTCTGATTGAGATGATTTTTTTTCTATGCGTTGACAACGAAAAGACGAATAAAACCCTACCCATATACCCTATTAAAATTTTTCATCACCATTGAGTTTTTATTAAAATACTATCTAAATACAAATTCAAGTTTTGACTCACTCAAACACAAACTCAAAAAGATTTTTATCTCAAACCATAACTCAAATGTAGACAACTAAACACAAACTCAAGTTACAAGTTCAACTCAAGTTATAACTCAAATTCAACTCAAGAATTATACTCAAGTTAAACTCCAAAAGAACAAGCCCTAAAATTATTTACTTGTACCACTTTTTATTTGTGAGATAAGCAGGATTCCGTTTTTGAATACTAATCATTTACTTGTACTTCTAAGAGCATTTTCAATGCAATGTTATAATTTAATATTTGAGTAAAAAAAAAACACTCTTCAATATAATGTTACTTGTTATACTAAACTTGTCATATGTTGTATTTTATGATAAATTTCTCACTAAGTATAACATATACAAAATTTGACACTTAATTCATATTGATTGATATGGTTACTTTTGATTAAAAACTTTTGCCCTCACAAATTGTTTTAAAATTAAAAGTTCACTTTTATAACTTTCAAAGCGTAATAATTATAACAGAAATAGATTTTAACAATTTAAATAACATTATGTATTGGAGTCTAAATAAAAATAACATGTAGTATTATATTATGTGTAATTTTAATCACATGATTCTAATTTATGAACAAAACGTATCTTAAACTTACACTACAAGAAATGGCATTTCTCCCCGATGAGAGTTTTACCGATGAATTATTTAGTTACATATTCATTTGAGAAAAATTTCGTCCAAAAATGTGTTGAAGTTGAGATGGTCATGGTTGTTGACGAGTTTTCTCCTTTTCTCTATCCTGACAAATTTTCATCGGGATAGAATAGGTGGGACCAAATCCCACCAATAGAAATTGGGCGTGCAGAAGGACCACCTTTGGCCATTGACCAAGCTAAGACCCCTGTATCAATGCCTTTGAATACCGCCCATTCTACCTTAGTCCCTCAACGGTTAACTATTGGCACTTTTGACCTCAACATTAAAGTTGGGTGTGGATATACCGCTAAGTAAGTAGGTTGTAGATTTTTTTTTTTTTTTTTTTTTTTTTTTTTTTTTTTTTTTTTTGGTTAGGGTATAGATTTACAAATACTAAAACAATCTCAACTAATTGGTCTTTTTCACTATTTTTTTTGTTTATGAGCAGAGTGTGAGTGAACACACATCGTTCCGTCTTCTATTCAGTATCTTAATCTCCTTCTAATCACAAAAAAATTAAAAAAAAAAAATGATCTTGATATTTAATCAGTTTTTTCTCTTAGAAACTCTTACTAATAACCTCTAAAAGTTTTTTAAGTGATCTAATTGACTCTAAAACGTCATGAACTATTTATTTATAGTGATAAGTTAGACTTATTTTGTAATTTTGTTAAGTCTCCGAATTAAAAATCACGATTAAAATTGTGATTTATCAGTCTCGTGAATTATCGGATTAACGGAAAGGAAGTAGGGTGTAGAGGTCAAGAAACATTCTATTAATTGATTGTTAACTAACCTCTGCAATTAAGAAATTCACATAATAATTAAAAAAAAAAAAAATTCACACTGGACAATCACCAACTGTGGTTTCCACATGATTTTCTCTTTTCCTTTTTGTTCTTTTGCTAGGGGTAGTAGGGACATTGGAATACTTCATATTTGCTGTAGTTGGGCAGTATTCATTTCTGAGTCCTGTCATCAATCTTTGTCATAACTTGTCAGACAAGGATAAAAAATAACTCTGGCCAAGACAATTCCTGTATTTAGATGGATTTTTTTTTTCCCTTAAAAGTCGCCTTGTATTATCAACTTTTGAACGATTGAAAATGCCATTGCTCCAAAAAAATAAAAAATAAAAAAAATTGGTGACCTCACAACGACAATTATGTGGGTTCCACACTTCCACAAGACATTTCATCATTGGGCAGTCAAACGTGTTAATTATGCTAATATTAAAGCCCTTCCAAGTTGGACCGTTTGCCTCTGTAAAATTTCAACTCTGGTGCTTAAGGACCGGTTTGAAAATTGTACACAAAACATGATTTTTAATTTTGATTTTTAAATTTTAAATTTTTTATAAGATAAGAATGTTATAACAAAATTAATAATTTAAATATATAAAAAAGAGACTCTAAATTCTTGTTTTTATGTATGTTATTGAGAAGTATGACTGAGCTTCAAGTGGTCTTGATTTTAAAACAGTAATTAAGAAAAGTCTCATGGGCCAATACCTTAAAACTTTTGTTTGTCTAGCGCCGACCGCTCTACCACTGAGTTACTGAGGAACAACAGACTTAAGGAAGCCGACTCTCGTTCTTTGGACCAACCTATGACCGAACAAAAATGGGTTCGTCACTCTTTTTCACATACACCGGGAGAAAAGGTTACAATAGCAAGCTCCTCCCCGGCCGGAGAGCCTCCAGGACAAGGGGGCGGTGGTCAACCATCCACTCTCGAGATTCATATTGATCAATCGATCTCCGCGTCTTGCTAGTTCGCTAAGTAGACTCACTCTACCGAGGGGCAACAATCCAACTTATTTTATTAGACACTAAGAACGTTGTGTTATTATTTATTGATACTTTACCTCTAATTTAAAAGTCGATCAAACTAAAATTGTTAAATTTAACCGGTAAACCCATCGGTGTTGAGAAAGCCGACTAACACCAAACCGTCCAACAGTGTGATGGTTCTAAAGTAGATTTCAAGGAAAATTGTGGCATTTTAACCCTACTAAAAGTAGGCCCGCGGCCAATCTAATTATTTGATTCGAGATTCAGTGGAAAATTCCAATTATTATTATTATTATTTTCCTAAAACAACACTAATTTGATCAACTTTTAAATCATAGTCAATAATTAATAATACAAGATAATTAATGCTAATAAAACAATTCGGTAGACAAATGTAGAAAAAACAAAAGTTTAGAGAACATCAGTGCCAATTAATCTACGGTAAAATCGAACTCTAAAATGACTGAGAGTTTGGAATATTTAGTAATATCTCTCATATATTTTGTTCTTATGACATGTGTCTCTATCAATACGCAAGTTGGGCACTGAAGAAGACTATGTCACCATTGCTCAATGTTTTGTGGGTTCAGGGCTTATATTGGGATCTTTAGCACCTCCTACTAAAAAACTCGAGAAAATTTTAGATTTTTAGAGGTGGGTTCTATAACTAGAATCACAAACAATTAGCTTTTGTTGGTAAAACCACATAATATAGCTCATGGAGTTCCAAGGTTTCTGGAGCTCATGGGCTTAATTGGTTCTGATAGATTCAAACCATAAACAAGTTTTAGATATTTTCTCAATAAGGTATGTTTGATTGGGTCATGAGAATGTCCCTCCACACACTGTACAACCCATCTTCTCTTCTTGGTCTTGTGACAAAAGACGGGACTAATTTCAGAAGTAGAAGAAGAAGAACAAATTATCAATATGTGACACCACGAGTATCTTCAGTCTTAGTGCAGACTGATGAAAATGGAAATTCACCAGAAAACAACAAGGTTTTCAGCTCATCAGGCATGGCTCAAACTCAAAGGCAAAGATGTCAAGCCTCCTCAAACCATTTTCTCGGCCAGCCGAACAGCATCGGCATCATTGGCGGTATTTCGGCGTTTTCCACTCTCATTTTCTTGGAAAAGCTTGTCTGGTGGGGCTCCAAGTGTGGGGTTTGCCCACCGTTTGTTGTATGCAGTGACTCAGCATTACACATGAAGCTAAGTTCTTTTCATTCACTCAAGAACCAGATTTCTGAAATCCAATCGGGTTTCGGTCCCGTCGTCGAGATCTTGAGGAGTAAGAGGGTGTTTCTTGAGCAGTCAGGGGCAAGCTGCATAGTCATGCCGTGCCATGTTTCATATGTGTGGCATAGTGAGATATCTGAAGGGTGTTCTCTGCCTTTCCTTCATGTTGGTGAGTGTGTGGCTAAGGAGCTTTCGGAGGCGAATTTTAAGCCTCTTGAAGTTGGCAGCAATGTCAGGATTGGAGTTCTTGCCACCAATGCAGCTCTAGTGGCTGGAATATTCCAAGATAAGCTACAGAATCAGGGACATACAGATTTTGAAAAGCTCTTTGGTCTCGCTTCAGACAAAACAAAGTTAGCAGCGTTTATAACACTAAATTAGGCCACATTGTGGACATTCAAGTGACATTTTTCGAACTTTTAGTGTTAGTAACATTGTTAACTTTCCCTTTTTTTTTATTTTTTTATTTTCGTGTTGTGATGTTTTCCGGATCAGGGCGGCGAGAACTTTTCGTGCATTCTAGTGTTAAATGCCCAGTTCAGGTAAAAGAAAAACTTGTTAAGATTTTTTTATGTTCTGGCGATTACTCACCGATCATGTTCTGGGCATGTTGGATTTTTATTCATAACTACATACTGTCATGCTTTTTCTTGTAGTTAGTGTTTTCTTTTGTTTTTGTTTTTTTTAATAAATGAGTGGAACTCTGTAAGGAACCTAGTGAATCCTCAGCCAAACACACACACACACAGAGGCACAACGTGAAGAAATGAAAGGAATCAGGGTAGCTTTTTATTGAATTCAAACGGCAACAACAATTACAGTAGACAGTACTAGTGCGATAGACCCGGAGATTTCGAGTACTCCGGAACTCCTAGCCACCGACAGTGGAAACAGTACAGATACTATCCAGGAAAAATTCGACCCCTGCCCTCACCCTCTCCAGCCCCCCAAATACCCTGATTTCCCTTTGCCTTCACCACGTCACTTGCCTAGCCACTTTCTGAAATTACTCCTTAACCCCCAACTCTAGTCTTGTTGTCACTTTTACCCCTCCTAGTGTAAACATTCTTCAAAATGGGTCTGACAAACTCATGCAGGACTGTGATAGAGAAATAAAGATAAAGAAAGGGAAAGTAAGAGAGAAAGAGAAGAGAGAACAGCAGAGAGGAAATCTATGTATTCCTAATAATCATCAAGATTCATAGTGAAATACAATTACCATGTCTGATTAATAAGTTAAACGTAACATAACAATCAAAATAACTTCAATGATCCAAAATAATCCTAATAAGATAAACATTAACAAAAATCCTAATTATTTAAATCTCTTGTTCCTCATCAGGAACTTCATTGATGTGCAGGGTTTTGAGGTTGTGTTGCCAGATAAAAGAACAATGGAGCATGTTGTGATTCCTTCGGCGGAGGCGCTGAAGCGAGGGGATGTGAAAGGGGCTAGAAATCTCTTGAAAATAGCAGTGCAGATTCTTTTGATGAGGGGTGTAAATACTGTCATAATTGCCTCTCATGAGATGCAGGGTCTTCTTCCTTATGATGATCCTCTTCTTCAGAAATGCACCGACCCCATGGACGCTTTGGCGAGGTCAACCATAAAATGGGCAAAATCTATGGAAAACATGGTAGAGCATACAAAACTTTAGCCTCATTGGTGGTCTTAATATTCCTAGCATGTTTTGCACATGTTAGCAACTTTCTTTGTGTACAAGACATGGCTCAAAATGGCATTGCTCACTTCTCTCATAGATTGAGCCTTTCTTTCTACTAGTGTCAAATAAAGGAGTTAGAAAAGATAGACTCTGAAGATCAATGCCATGCGCGTAATAGGTGAATAATGCTAGGACTTCCAACTCTTGATATTAAATTGATGTGATATGTGAGTTGTTATTCTTTTTATTATAGGTGTTTAAAAGGTCGAAATAAAAGTTGGGAATTGGGATCCCTAGCAACAACTATCCATCCGGTGATGGATAGAGAAATGAGAGCTATACAAGTCAGATAGAAGAACTCAATCTGCTCTGACATGCATTGCATGGATGGTTCACCGTTTGCTTGTGTAATCTTCAATTTTTCTCCTACCATAATCGTTGTATTGTTTTCTTCATTTATAATTCTTCTCAGCCATTGCTATATGAGCCATATGAACATAGAATGTCTCTGCATGTTATGGCAACAAATCACTGATGACGAGTGAAGCAGAAAACACATTTCCTTTTTGAAGTTTGTGTGCTAGAAAGGAAAGTTGATGATGCTTCATAACGTAAATGATGGTCATCAAGTCTTTTTTTTTTTTTTTTAAATAAAAAAACCTCATATATCAAGGAACTTGCATATAGAAGGTTTTTTTTTTTTTTTTTTTTTTTAACCCCATAAAAAAAATCATATATCAAGGAACTTGCATTTAAAAGGTTTTTTTTTTTTTTTTTTTTTTTAAAAAAAAAAAAAAAAAATTTAAAAAAAAAAAAAATTTAAAAGGGTTTTTTTTTTTTTTTTTTTTTTTTTTTTTTTTTTAACCCCATAAAAAAAATCATATATCAAGGAACTTGCATTTAAACAAAATTAGAGTAACAAACACAATAGTAGGTTAATGATCCAGCGGGGAAATGGATGTACACCTGAGGTTCAAAAACGGGAGAATACCTTGACACACTAAGATCGAGCACACCTACAACTATTTGATAAAATCTCTCTCTGCAAGATAAACTTTTGAGTAATAGAGGAACAAAACATTATGGCACTAAAACCACCAAACACCATCAAAACACCAGTCCAACGGAAACCAAAAACAAATAAAGATAACGGGGTGAAAATCTCGATTATTATAGTAAAAACACACCAAAAATAAAAACATAATAAACACAAAAAGATTCCAAGATCAGTTGTCAAGGAACTCTTAACGTGGAGGCAATCGGCGAGAGCAAAAAACTTTGAAGAAAATGCGGTCAGGTCGAGCAAATAACATAAATGTGGTCATCAAGTCTTTGGTGTCATAATTATATGAATGTGCTTCTTTTTTTTTTTTTTTTTTTTTTTTTTTTTTAAAAATGAATAAGTAATATTGGGACTTATGTAGAGGCATTATTAGCCTCAGTTCAGCCAATTGATAACCGATCTGAATTGTGATACTATCAGTAAGCAACACTTCACACATAACTGAATCAGTAAAAACAAAGAAAGGAAAGATATGTACTCTATAATATGATTTAACTTCGAATACATTATGAACAGTTAAGTGCATGCAAAATAATATGTAACAAGAACAATAATGTAACAACTAAACATGGAGGGGAAAAAAAAGAAAAGGAAGCGATCTTTCCCATATTGGAGATGTAGAAACTACAAGAAGGATGAATTAATCGGATTAGTAAAAGAGAAAATTTGCTATATTGAAAGTAACCATAATCTATCATCCTAAGAACAAACGTATAATAATGCATTTCCATGACAATGGAAAAGGGAGGATCAACTCAGGAACATGAATTTCGAGATTTTGATCGCCTTGAGAATGGGAAGAATATATCTGTGCTACAAACTTGAGAAAGAACCACTAGGTTGTTTTAGACGAGCTTGGCCACCACCCACTGCATCCTGAAAGGCCCAAGAAGAAATGAGGTGATGGGCAATCGCAAATGGCCCTGGGAAGAACATCGGCGCTAGTTCACCGCTCTCGACATTGAAGTCTGCAGCCAAGTTCTGTCCTTTCTCAACTCCCTTGCACATCTGTTCTACCTTGGCAGCTGCAGTTATTTGTGACTTCTTGTACTCGGCAGCTACCAACGCTTTTTTCACATCCTCTCTACTGTGCCATTCAGCATCTACAAAAGACAATGCATAAAGAATGCAATATTAAACACAACTGGCAGAAACTGCAGGAAAAAAAAAAAAAAAAAACTGACCAACCCAAAGCCAATTAGTGATAAGAGTACTTGACAGGGAATGCTATATACTCTGGGCAATATTAAAAGTACCTTCCAATTCTTCCTTGTCAACATTTATTTCAAGTGATTTTGCATAGGCGAAGAACCCAACCATCAGCTGACATGGAATGCTACTCGGTCCAACTGTGAACAAGGCAAGTGAGAAACAAATTTAAAGCAAAAACTTTCCATATAGACAGACTACTACAAAATTCAAATAAAAATTCCAAAAGATTCAGAGGACAGAGTACGTAAGAGCATTGTGTTTCTATCATGCATAAAATAACTTATTAGCCCAGAATTCACTCTTCATAAGATTTTTAACACTAACGTCTTAATTTCTTTTTTTCCTTTTTTTTTTTTTTAGGGGTAACGTCTAAATTGTACAAGGGAGGGAAGAGTACGCATAACTGAAGTCAGGATATGGAAAAATACTTGATGAAGCTTAGTACCTGGCCAGGGCTGAGAACTATGATAAACGACTTCTCCTACTTCGATCCCTGTCTCCTCCCATGTTTCTCTCCTGACTGCCTCTTCTAGGCTTTCCCCTGGCTAAGAACAGTAGAATGAAATTCACAGAAAAAAACAGTAACACAACAACAACAACAACAACAACAAACCTTAATTCCATTTTAATTGGGGTCGGCTTGCAATGAGCAATGATGCATATCAAGAAAAATAATATCATTAATATCATGAATGCATACGTGTCAAAATTCTGTATATTCTGTAAATTATGTAAAACTGAATCACTGTTAGTCCCAGCTTTTTTATCCCTAACAGTTATACTTTAGTTTCATGACACGTCATCAAACTGTTTTTATTTTATTTTATTTTTTTGTTTGAAAAGAAACAAAAACCTATATCAATGAAGAACAAGAGAACAACAGAGACGAGAAGAGGATGTTTGGTAGAAGGATTCGTTTCCTGATTCGAATCATGATTCATGATTCGTTACAGTATTTTCTTTCACAAAAAATTCACGTAAATCGAAAATGATTCGAATCACATGGTTTGAATCCTCCAACTAAACGTCTTTGAAGAGTTATCCTCCACTAATCCAGTTCCAAAAATATAGACCCCCCCCCCCCCCCCCCCCCTTTTATTTTTTTATTTTTATGATGTGTATCATTTTTATTTGGATTAATTACGAAAAGTCCCTCTAAATTATATCCTTTGTAACACTTTACCCCATGATCCCTAAAACATAACAACCGTTCTCCCTGAACAATGAAATGATAACAAAAAATTTCCCTTCGTTAAGTTTTTAACTGAAATTAACATTTAATTTGCTATTTTAAGGATATTTTCATACTTATGGTTTAGATTTAATTTGAATATTAACAAATTTAAACATTAAATTTTTTTTTTTAATAAAATTTTTAACTCACATTCAATCAATAATGGATGTATCATAATTAAAAGTTTAAAGTTAAACTAGTTTTAAATTCAAACTAAGTTTTAAACTATAGAGCTACCAAATACTCCAAAATAACAAATTAAATATCAATTCCCATTAAAAAACCTAACGTAGGAGGTTTTTTTTGTTAACATTTCATTGTTCAGAAAGAACGAATGTTATGTTTCAAAGATTGGGGGAAAAGTGTGACAATGGTATAGTTTAGGCGGAGTTTTTGTGATTAATCCTTTTTATTTTAGAAAACAAGCCACATACCTCTATAAAACCAGCTAAGCAACTCCACATTCGTGGTACAAATCGAGATTGTCTGCTAAAAAGTGCACGGTCGTTCTCTTGATCGATAACTAACATAATGACAACCTGTGCCAAGGGAATATCAGTACAGAAGTCAAAGACATCAGCACAATTCAAAAGCATCAGACTATTCTCTAAGAAACTGAACTGAACCACCCTTCAAATAAAATGTGGCATGTGTTATCATACTGGATCGACACGAGGATAGATTCTTTGTCCGCATGAATCACTTGAGCATTGCTTCCGTCTCCCGGCTTCCTTGGGGACTGTTTTCTCTCCACAGCGCCCACAAAACTTCGATACATTATGCCATTCCAGCAAGGCTCTCGCCTGTAAATCCAACAAAACCCAAGAATAAAGCAACTGTCTTGATTGGATAAGTAAAAAAAGGGCATTTCATGCAATACTATTTTGAGATAAAACATGATCATTTAACCAGAGTCTAGTCCACCATCGTATAGGAAACAATAATTGCCATAAATTTCTTTTTCTCCCCTTACATTTCTCATCTTAAAGCACATTAAATTTTTCAACCACAAATCATAAACCAAGTACCTTTCCGTGTTCCTATTCAGCCCTCGGTTAACAGGTTTAAAGTAATTTCCATGTCATAAATATTATTGTTAGAATGTGAATAAACAATAAATTCAATGGGTTTGTTCTTTAAATACATACCAAAAATGATCATTAAAAACTAGATGTGAAAGTTTGGGCCGGCCCTAAAGCCCGAAAGGCCTAGGGCCGGCTCAAAATTTTATAAAGTATTTAAGAAAGGGAGAAAGAGGAAAATAGGCCAAGACTTGAGATGAATTAAAATTAATAGGCCAATAATTTACATAAGTTAATAAATAGACCAAATTACTGTTTTCGTCCATAACTTGTATGGTTATGAACTATAACTTGACAAGTTATTCTCCGTTTTTGTTCATAACTTGTCTGGTTATGAACTATAACTTGACAAGTTTATCCATAACTTATCTGGCTATGAACCATAACTTGACAAGTTATGACCTATTAATTTCTATAACTAAAAGTTGGCCTATATACTTTCTTAAGCTTTTCATATTGGCCTATTTCCTACTATTTCCCTTTAAGAAAATCTTTACAAAAGGGTGTTTGGGCCGGGGCTGGCCATCAGTGGCGGGCTTCAGGCCGGCCTGTTTAGCACAGCCCAAACTTGCAGCTCGATTAAAAATAAAAAAGAAAAGAAAAACCCCAACAATGTTCATGTGTTAGTTTACTAATTCTTCTAAGAGCTAGTTGATAATAACTTAACCCCCATTTGTTTCACTGGTTTGGCTTAATTCAACTCAGTTCAAACAGTGAGTAGAGTTTAAACTCTTGTTTGGTAAGCTTGCAGCTCAAATTATATTTCCCATTTGAACTGAGTTAAACTGTCAAACTTAGAGTTTAGCTCCCGCTTAAAGTTCAGTAGTTCAAACCATTTTTAAACAATAAAAATGTGCCTACTCTCTCTGTTTTTCACACATATCAAACGCAAATTCAAATTTTATTCCTTGTTTAGATTAAAATTTTAACTGCACATCTAAACGCCAATTCGAACTACAATTTAAACCATACAATATAAATTTTTCTATTCAAACAAAAAAGTTCAAATCAACAAAATTCGAATCAATGAACTAAACGAGGCCTGAGTACGTTTGGAAAATTCAAACTAGAAAGAATTAAAGAATAACAATGGACATGCGCACTCATGCCTCAACACGCAACAACTAAAATTGTAATAACAGAGTTCAAACTTTTGTCACCATAAACCTATGTTTAGTAAGAGGTAAAGAAAATAAGAAGGAAAGAACATAAAGAAAAATGATACAACTTTTGTCACCATAAACCTATGTTTAGTAAGAGGGAAAGAAAATAAGAAGGAAAGAACATAAAGAAAAATGACAAGCAACTAGCAAGGGGAGGACTTTTCTCCTATTGTATTTGGCATGTATTACCTCCTCCAATCTTTCCAATTAAAAGAGTCTTGCAGAAGATTATTGGTGTGTTCTTTTCATGGGTTTGACTAGAAAACTTAAACTCAAATTTTAATGAGAGAAAACATTGTAGTAAAGAGGTTGAATTGTCACTCAATTGTGAAAAGAACGGGCCCTTTAAATCTCTGATCCAATCCATTCACACCTCTGATATCTCCCACCAAACTACTATAAAGCTAAATATCCAGGCACTAATCCTCCAATCCCTATCCCTCATTTACATTTTTTCTTCCTACCAAACAACACTTAAAAGCCAACCTTGTAAGGTTCAAACTCAGGATCACGTACCTTATTCCTACATTAGTCATCAAAACCTACAAGATGTAGAACACAACACAAGGGCATAGAGAACAATAACTTCTATTGTTTAAATTGCTATTACACCAAGACCACACTTTTTCAAAAATATAACATAAACAACCAGTTTCATAAACTAGCTCACGGCACACAATCAGAGAACTACAAACTTAGAGGAACCTCACTACAAGGCAAAATAGAAAACACTACAATTTTCCTTTGCCACTACTTCGGCTTCACTCTCTCACACACAAACACTTATTTTCTTTCAAGCTTCCTCACTTTGCCGTGCATTGAGTGAAGGCAAGTGGCCTTATTTATAGTTGAAGAAAGCCTTTGGATGCTTAACACTTGGCAACCATCAACAACACTTAAGCACTTTGTAAGGTATGTATGACTTCTCAAGGTATGTATGGGTTTTCTTTATGAAAGAAAAATCCAATACATTTTCAAAATTTAAAGAATTTAAAGAAATAGTTGAAGGAGAAGCCGGTAGGAAGATCTAGTGCTTGTGCACGGATAACGGTGAAGAATACACTTCGGATGAGTGCTCCCAATATCTCCAAAGCTCCAAAATACGCCATCAGTTCACATGTGCAAATACACTGCAACAGAATGGAGTAGCGGAGAGGAAGAATCGACACCTTGCAGTGACGTGTCGAAGTATGTTGCACGCCAAGAATGTACCTGGGAGATTTTGGGCTGAGTGTATGAAGATTGCAGCTCATGTCATTGACAGGCTTTCTGCAACCAAGGCTTGGGTTTATCTCACCCTTTGAAAAATTGTGGGGCACGAAGCCTACAGTTGGTCACTTCCTAGTGTTTGGTTGTGTGTGCTACATGTTCGTACCGAGTCACTCATGTAGCAAATGTGACAAAAAGGCAGTTTGATGTATCTTTGTGGGATACGACAGTCAAAGAAAAGGGTGGACGTGTTGTGACACAACTAGTGGTCGATGTTATACATCGCGGAATGTAGTGTTTGATAAAGCGTCTTCATGGTGGTCTCCACAAAAGGAAGAATTACTAGATTCTAAAGAGATTGAAGATCAGTTGCAAGAGAAGATGGGGGAGCAAATTGTTGAGGTACTGCCACGTCCTGAAGCAACTGAGGAACCAGAAGATGAGAATGATGGTGATCACATGGCAACGGCGAGTCCTTGGCAGACTGGTATATGCCAAAGACCAACAGAAGAGGTCAAACCAAGTCAACAAGGTATAACTAGTCCCCATAAACAGCTTAGAAGATCAACCAGAGTGCAAAGGCCAAATCCTAAGTATGCCAATGCAGCCGTAGCGGAGGAAGAAAGCCCAAAAGAGCTAGAGACGTATGATGAAGCACCTAAAAGCTTCGTATGGGTAAAGGCTATGAAGGAAGAAATCCGTGTTGGAGCAAAATCAAACATGGGATCTCATGCCAAAACCACGAGATGTGAAACCCATATCGTGCAAATGGATATACAAGATCAAGACTCACCCTAATGGATCGGTTGAGAGATATAAAGCTTGACTAGTAGCTCGAGGATTCTCTCAGTAATATGGACTAGAATATGATGAGACGTTTAGTTTGGTGGCAAAAATTACTACCATACGAGTTCTTTTGGCACTTGCAGCTAGTAAAGATTGGAAACTCTGGCAGATGGACGTGAAGAGTGCCTTCTTACATGGAGAGTTAGATCGAGAGATTTATATGATTCACCATGGGGATTTGAGAGTAGAGCTCATCCTAACTATGTCTACAAGTTGAAAAAGGCACTTTATCATTTGAAGCAAGCGCCGAGGGCATGGTAACGTAAGATTGCTAAACTTCTAACACAAAGTGGTTATTCTGTGGCGCATGCAGATTCTAGCTTATTTGTGAAGGCTAGAGAAGGAAAGTTGGCGATAGTACTGGTGTACATGGATGACTTGATCACCACTGGAGATGACGGACAAGAAATTCATCGGACAAGAGAAAATCTATCAGTGGGCTTTCAGATGAAAGAGCTCGGGAAGCTCAAACACTTTCTTGGACTAGAAGTCGATCGCACAAAGGAAGGAATATTTCTTTATCAACAGAAGTACGCAAAAGACCTTCTGTAGAAGTTTGGGATGCTAGAGTGCAAGCCTATTTCAACGCCGATAGAAGCAAATGTTAAGCGATGTGCTCATGAAGGGAGGGACTTAGAAGATGGCACTATGTACCGACAATTAGTGGGGAGTCTGATCTATTTGACATTGACTCGACCAGACATTTCCTACCCAGTTGGAGTGGTGAGTCAGTACATGTAGAATCCAAAGAAGTCGCACTTAGAGGCAGTTCAGGGAATTATGAGATATGGTACAATTGATTATGGTCTTTTGTACAAAAAATGTGAAGACTGTAAGTTGGTTGGTTACTGCGATGTTGATTATGCGGGAGATCATGACACGCGTCCATCAACAACTGGATATGTGTTCAGACTCAGTTCTGGAGTAGTTTCATGGTGTAGCAAAAGAAAACCAACAGTTTCACTATCAACCATATAAGCAGAGTATAGAGCAGCAGCTATGGCAGCTCAGGAAAGCACATGGTTGATCTAGTTGATCGAAGATTTGCACCAATGAGTTGATTACGCAATACCACTTCATTGCGACAATTAGTCGGCAGTCCGTTTGGCAGTAATTCCAGTGTTTCATGCGAGAACAAAGCATGTGGAGGTGCATTAACATTTCATTAGAGAAAAGGCGTTACAAGAACAGAGACAGTTGATCAAGTTGCAGACTTGTTCACCAAAGCATTGAGCACTGGAAAGTTTGAAAAGTTTCGACTTCGACTTAACCTAGCGAGTCGAGAAAGAACGAAAGCCAGCGTTAAGGGAGAGTGTTGAAATCAACACCGGCTCTAGAGATTTGGAGCCCAACTTCTATGCTAGCCCAACTGAAGCCCAATATTTACAAAGTCCAAATAGAATGCTTAGTAAATAAGCTTTTACAGCGTGCTATCCACGCCAAGAAACTTCTAGGAAAGTGCTTAAGTGCTGTTGATGGTGGCCAAGTGCCAAGCATCCAAAGGCTTTCTTCAACTATAAATAAGGCCTCTTGCCTTCACTCAATGCACGGCAAAGTGAGGAAGCTTGAGAAAAAATAAGTGTCTGTGTGTGAGAGAGTGAAGCCGAAGTAGTAGCAAAGGAAAATTGTAGTTTTTCCTATTTTGTCTTGTAGTGAGGTTGCTTTAAGTTTGTAGTTCTCTAATTGTGTGCCCGTGCCGTGAGCTAGTTTATGAAACTAGTTGTTTATGTTATATTTTTTAGAAAGTGTGCTCATGGTGTAATAGCAATTTAAATAATATAAGTTATTTTTCTCTATGCACTTGTGTTGTGTCCTACATAAGATTGGGTCAACTGTGGTTTCAACTTCTAAAAAGTAAATTCAAAATTTCAAACCATGTCCCAACTAGTGATAAACTCAATTATAATAATTAGAAAGAAACCATGATCCTTATCAGATGTTACGTTAACTTTCAAGCAAACATACACGTTATAAACTCAATCACTGATATCATGAGTCTATACGTGGCCAAATTTGTGAATTCTGTAAGGCTCGCACTACAGATCGGTCCCAACTTCTTTTTTTTTTTTTATTATTATTTTTTTTTACCACTAACAAGTTGCATTTTAGTTTCATATGTACCATGAAATTGTTTGTTATATCTTTCCCACACTTTTATTCTCTAATATCATGTAAGGAACCATTGGACAGCTGAAAAAACAAAAGCATTAATCTCATAAAAATGCCCCTGAACTATGTAAATCATAGTGCAACATGCCACTAAATTTTAAAAGGAGTTCATTTCAGCCTCGTTGAACTATGTAAAGTTGTTCAAAGCATCCGCTGATCTAATGTAATTTCACAAACGCCCCAAAGCAATTGAATTTGTATCAACTTACCCACCGATCTTTTCTAGGGATAAGTTGATTTAGAATCAATAGTTCAGAAACATTCCCTAAATTATATAAGTAGTGCAACATCATCATTTTAACTACGTACATAGTTCAGGTTCAGAGCCATTTATGAAATTTTTCCAGAAAAAAAAGCCTTCAAAACAACAATTAAACCAAAAAGGAAAAAAAAAAAAATCACTCACATGACCAGCAATAGCCAACTGCCCCATGGCATCCTCATCAGCCCAATCAGTTGCCACCATCAACGTCCTAAGCTCCACAAACGACGACCTCCGACCACCCAATTCAGGCACCAACCCATTCTCCCCAGACACATCAACCGCCCAATAAACGACATCCTCCTCCGCCGTCGAACCCAGATAAACGACAGAATCTCCCACCATCTCAACCCCGGACTTCGCCAACAATTCCTTGCAATCCCACAACCCAATCCACCCCAATTTCCAAATCCCCTCCGACGACGACGCCAAGGGCCTCCCCTTCCTGAACAGCAAGACCTTGAAATCCGGAGAAGCCGCCACGTGGCCGCTATCCAGAAGGCGGGTCTTGAGGGTCCCGAGAGCTTGGGAAGGAGAAAATGGGTCGCCGGATTTTGGGGTCTTGGAACGGAGGGGGTTGCCGGCGAAGGCGTGGGAATGGAGGTTTATGGACATGGTGGTGGTGGTGGTGATGTGGATGTGAGAGAGAGCTCGGGAATGGAGGAGTTTAGAGAGAGAAAATGTTGATGATGATATTGATGGTGATGAGAGAGAGAGGAGAGAGAGCATTGGAGTTTTCTTCTTCTTCTTTATTATGTATGTGTCTGCTTTTCGTTTGATAGTGGCTCGTTTTGGACTTGGAAGAGACGAGTTTGGGGATGACGCGGAGGCTTTGCATGGCGACACGTGTATTTGTTAATTATGAGAACGTTTTGAGGTTGCGTGTTGGGTGACGTGGGTCAAGAATCGTTAGTGTTGTAAACTTTTTTATTTATTTATTTTTATTTCTTTTTTAGAAAGTTCTATAGCAGGGGACAGCACGGGATTCCCTACATACTGATAGGAGATATGTTTTACACCTTTCGATTCAAATTGAACGGTAGAAAATTGTTAGAGGCTACCGACTTAACACACGAATGTTTTGTTTATTTTATCGATTTAAATTTTTAATTTTTAATTTTTATAATTAAAAACTTATTTGAGTTTGTAAATTTGAGTTTTAATTTAAGTTGATATGTAATTTTATGTGAGAATTTTTTATTATAGTAAAACAATTAGATGTGACTTTTTATAAAAACATTTAATTGTAACAAAATTAAAATTAAAAACTCGAATTGAAAATTTAAATCGGTGAAATAAACGAGGATAAAATTTTAAAAAAAATATCACATTTAACTTTTTCTGCTATGATTAAAAACTCTAAAAAAAAATGTCCGTGAAGCAAACGAGTTTGCATTCCACATACTATTCAAATTATATTTTGGAATAAACAATAAGAAAACACAGAAAAAGCTTTGCACGTCATCGTTGAGATTCGTCGAAAGGCCAGAGGAGGAGCTCTCGTTACTGTGGGGAGGAGAGGTTGTGTTGGCGCTGTCGTGGGACGCCGCCTAACAGTTTTGCAAAGTTTTTTTCTAATCCCTCTAGCCTTGAATCCGTCGGAGGGCGAGTCACAAGTGAGGCGACGAAGGCTTCTTGGAGTTTGAGATGGTGGGCGAATTGCCCACAACGGCGGGAGAGGGACGTGGATCGCATCCATCACATGTAATTGTTGGCCGTGTTTAGAATTGATCCCGTTTTTATTTTTTACGTTTTTCAAGAAAGAAAAAATGAAAATGTTTACAAAACGGCGTTTGGCGTAATAAAGACAAAAAAAGAAAATAAAAACGTTTTTTTGGTTTAGTGTAAAATGAGAGAGAAATGAAAAATGATTTTTAGTTGTTTTTTATTTTTTATTTTTGTTTTTGTTTTCTTCTCTCTCGAGCATATAGAGAGAAAGAGGGACATTAATGGGTTTTTACACTAAAAATAATCTCTCAATAAAACTACTAAATGCATTTTTAAAAATGATTTTTGTCTGAGATTGAAAACGTTTTCATTTTCATACAAAAAATAAAATCATTTTGGAATGAGTTCCAAACGCTCCCGTTGTTTCTTTGTTTTTAGTTATCTGTTTGCATTTTTAATTGGTTTCTTAATCGTTCTTGGTTGCCTGAAAAAAAATTGAGAACTGGGTCTTGAAAATTTTTTGACGTATTTGGAATTGTTTTTATTTTTATTTTTAAAGTTTTTCAAGAAAGAAAAAATAAAAATGATCTCAAAACGGCGTTTGGCATAATTAAATACAAAAAATGGAAATGAAAATAATTTTTTAGTTTAGTGTAAAATGAGAGAGAAATGAAAAATGACTTTTGGTTGTTTTTCATTTTTTTGTTTGTGTTTTCTCCTCTCTCGAATAGAGAGAGACATTAATGAATTTTTTTATACTGAAAATCAGCTCTTGATAAAACTACTTAACGTATTTTTAAAAATGATTTATAAAATGATTTATTTTAGAACGAATTTCAAATATGCCTTTTGAGTTTTTTTATCTTTGTCTAATTGATTGATCATTGTTGGTTTGTTGAAGGCTTGCTGTTGATTATGGGTATTTCGTACATCTAGGACTTTAAGCTCATTTTCTCCTGCATCCCTCTCTTGAAGATCTGAAAAAAATTATTTCTTTGAGCTATATATTGTTCTATTGGGGAAAATGGAAATCGGATTTTCCTTCCCTTTTAGACTTTCTTTTGAGGTTGAGGTCGTACTGGATCAGGGATCGTCTTGGCAGGTAAGAGCTCAGGCAGAAAAAGTCTTTTTTTTTTTTTTTTTTTTTTTTGAGGAAAAAAGTATATTTTTTATTATTTAAATTAAAATTATTATGACTAGTGTCTCTAATTTGCTTCTTGAATTTTAAAAATTCTCATTTTATTTACTAAATTTTAAATTGTTCTTATTTAATTTTTTTTGTTACAATTTCTGTTAAAAGCAGACGAAAAAAATAAAGTTAAGTGTTGCTATGCGGTTCTTATATTTTTGTTTCTAACATAAATTCAAATAAAAATATCACGCGATTACATTACTCTATTTTTTTTATCATTTTTAACAGAAATTATAAAAAAAAAAGTTAAGTGAGAACAATTTAAAATTCATGAGATAAATAAGAATTTTTAAAATTTATGAGATAAATTAAAAATGACCCTAAAATTCAAGAACACCAATAATAATAATCCTTTAAATTAAAAGTGTTTTGTAATACAATACCACAAGGTTTATTTAAGTCCTCTAAATCTCCACTGAGATTTTAATTTTGACCATAACATTGTTCCCTATTGAAAGGGAAAAGTAGTCATCCCCTACTATAGAATTTCTCTTTTTATTTTTATTTATTTATTTATTTGTAAATTATGATGATGTTTGCGACATAACGGGAAAGGACTATTAACACTATTATTAGCCATTGTGTTATGAGTAGGGCTTTTTATCCGGACATCCCTGTGATTTATCAAAATAATAGAGATCCAAATTAATAACGTCAACACCTCTTATTTTAATTCTGTTAATTTTGGTTATTTTATGATGCAAATACTCAACTAATATCAGTTTCAACTCGTTCATTTTACCGCTTCGAGTTTTCAATTACATTTTTTCTACAGTTAAAAGCTCTTACAAAAAGTCACATTTAACTTTTGCTGCTACAGTTAAAAACTCTTACATAAAATCACATCTCAGCTTGAATTGAAAATTCAAATATGTGAACTGAACGAGATTGACTGTTTTTGTACGAGACTTCAGATAAAAAGGAAAGAGCAGTTTTGTATTGAAAAAAAAAAAAAACTGACCAATTCCTCTTATTTGGAAAAAAAAGAAAAAACTAAACAGTAGGAATCCTCCGTCATCGTGCTTTCTCCCACCTATTCCTCCGCACTCACCACGTTCCACAGCTCTTAGCATCGTGTGGCATCTCTTCACCGTCACGAAGCCCGTACACAATGTTGTTGCAAAGCCCCATTGCTCCCCACATTGTCCCATCGCAATTCATGCCACTCCTGTCAAGACTCAAGATTCCTCTCGACAGCTACCTCGACGACTCGCAACACCTAAACACTTTTTGCGCAGCTTTGTGCGATCTAAGCATTGCTCCATGAACAACTGATATTGACCCAAACACAAGCCATTGTCGTGGATTTTTGAACCACCAAAATTTTTCTTATTGATGAATTTGTTAAATTTATCCTTTTATTTGTCAGTTCATCATCTAGTCTTTTTAAATATTTTAAATATATTTTCTTAAAAAACAACTTTAGGGTGTCAAAATCATGCTTTTTTAAACATAAAGGTATCTTTTTTATATTATTAAAAATATATAATACTTTCATGATGTTTTGGAGTAAGAGAAAGTACCAAAGTGATTAAATCCCTAAGAACTAACAACATAAGTAGAATTTGCTTGTGTTTCTGTACTCTTTAAAGAAATCAAGAGAGTACTATTCCACTGTTTTGTTGTCAGATTCGAATGTTTGCTTATATAGACATCAACGATTAAGGTTGTAATTTTTCTTTTATTAACAAATTTAAGAGAGATCCCTAAAGAACTTTGGGTTCCCAATTCAACCTATCGGATACTACTGCTCTACCTAACGAGTGCCAAAATAAATCCAGAACTAGGGGAGAACAAACTGTACTACAAGTGCAAAAACTTTGCTACAACGTAGAAAATGGAGCTATATATAGATGTTAAAATAAAACCGACAAGGTATAAATTAGAACAATCTCATTTGTCTACCATGTTTATTTCACTGATTCGAGTTTAAAATTTGAGTTTTTCTACAGTAAAAAGCTCTCACAAACAATTACATCTAATTTTTTTGCTATAATAAAAAGCTCTCACATAAAGTCACATCTCAACTTGAATTAAAAACTCGAATCAGCGAACTATGTTAGAAACTCTGATAACAAAGACTTAGAGCACATAATAAATAAGCTTTCTAAGATTGCTTGCGGATTTCAACAGAAAATAGCTTTCAAGATATGACAAGCTTTTTTCTTTGTGTTTCTACACTACCTAAAAGTGAAAAAATAATAATTTTTTTTTTTTTTTTTTTTTTTGGGAAGGAAACAAAATTGAATGAATCACATCATTTCTAATCACGTCTTACTTATTTATAATTTAAATGACAACCTTTAATTCCACCCTTTAGATATAACTACCACCTAATTCTTATCATTTAATTGTACCCTTTAAATATAACTACCACCTAATTGGAGAGGTTACAACTTCTTTTTAAAATTTGAATTACACTTTTCTGAAAATGATAACCTTTCTAAAAAACTTGAATTAATTTAGAAAACTCTAATTTACTTAAAATTCAAATTTTAAAAATAAAAAAATTATTATTTTAAGTAATATTGTCTCTACCCAGAATGACCGTGAGCTACAAAAAATTCTTGTTATCAGTTCATCAACCTACTCACTAATGTGGTGGCCTATAAAGTGCTACTCTGTACTCCCTACTTCATAAGTTTTTCGGTTGTCAATTACAAGTCTCTTTGTAGGCTTGAACAAAATAAACAACATTATAATGTGGAAAACACGAAAAAAAGTAAACAGTTAATAATATGGATCAATCTCACTCCGTATGAATTTTTGAATCATTTTCACTTTATTTTCCCGTATTTTAAAACTATTTAAATTAAATAATAATTTATGTAAAATAAATAATTTACAGTGTAAATAATTTATTTACAATTAGTAAAAAAAAACTTAGGAAAAAAATCTTAACAATTTTTATTTACGTGGAAACACATCTTTTTACCGGTCGTAAAAAAAAATTTACGTGAAAAAAATATTTTTACTAATCGTAAATGAAACATTTACGCGGTAAATGAATCATTTACCATATAAACTGCTATTTACTTTAAAAAAATTTTAAAATATACTATTTACTTTATTTAGTTTTATAAATCTGTTATTTACTACATTTTCCCTTCTTAACCACCCTCACATGGCGCCACTTGCTTCTTCTCCTCACTTAAAAAGTAACAAATGGGATGGACTTAAAATTTATAGTGAAGTACTCTTAAAAAAACATAGAGTTTCTCCAGTAGGACTGGAAAAAATGAACTATAAGAATATATTTATTTTTCAGCTATCATATTTATATAAAAAATTATCTGTTTTTCATACTTTTTCAATCTTATGTAATTTTAATCAGATTTAATAGTTAAAACTGACTCTACTAGTAGGCTAGCCTACCGGAGAACATATAAAAAAAATTATAATAAAGTGAAAGTTTTTAGAATTCAGAAGACAAAGTGAAGATGAATACTATAAAGGGAGTAAAATGAAAATATAATCAAAGAATAAATGTCTGAGTTGCCGACAAGATATACTTATTCAAAAAGTAAAAGCATATTTACACTGTTGCCCCTAAAAGTATTGCACAGTGATAATTTACTCCTTGAATTTTAATTCTAACAATTTGCACCTTGCACTAATAAATCTATAGCAAATCAACTCCATTGATAATGGTGTTAATTTTTTTTTATTGAAATTGACATTTGATTTTCACATGGATAGTTGATTAATGACATGAATGGTCTTTTTAAATATTATAACCCAAATGTTATTATGATCTTTGATTAAGTTTTGTCAAAATAGAAAGTCTCGAATTAACTTTATTTTAAATATAAATTTGGGTTAACATCCATGATAAACGACCTTTCATGATCTTAATTAACGACATGTGTGAAAATCACATGTCAATTTCAGTAAAAAATTAACATCGTTATCAATGGGGGGTTATTTGCTACAATTTGTTGGTTCAGAGTGCAAATTGTCAAAATTAACAGTTTAAGGGGAAAATTACACATGTATGATAAATTCAAGGTGCAACGTACCTATGAAATTTATAGAGAAAAAAATAGCAGTCTCACCAGTTCCTTTTGCGATAGTAATCAGCTCCAAATTATGATGAAGAATGCAAAAATGGATTAATCAAACTTAATAATCTGATCCACATTTCCATTCCCCGTCAATTATGAATTGCACATTTCTTCCACATTTTTGAGCTTTTGAATCTTCAACATTTTTCGTTTGATATTTTTTTCCTAGTTCACTCTCCACTATTCTTGTTCTTTTTCTGGAAAAGGCCTTAAATATCATTTACATGACTACCGAAATAGTAGAAAGACCCCGGTCTTCTTCGACGAATAAAATTCTCCAAAGTCTAAAATAACCTCAAATTTGTCACCGCTCT
>NW_010357431.1:142656-151831 GCF_000414095.1 Morus notabilis
CCGCTCTTCAACTTTAACTCATCATTTGAGACGAGTCCCTGTCAAATATGGCCTTCACTAGCTGTACCATGGTGGGACAACGAAATTAGATCGAAGATAAAACTTTTCCTTCGTGTTTTATCGACCACGGAAACACTTGGAAATGCTGAGAAGAGTGCTTGTTTAGGAGAATCTGAATACACAGTACGCACTGGACAACCCATAAAACTACTGTCTACCACTGGAGGAACTTCGAAAGATACGGAAGAACCATCGGCAGTACTGGGGAACCATACATGAACAGTTGTAGTCGAAACCTATAGCATGAGGAGCATGATATGTATGAGCAAAAATGCATAAATTTTATGAATAAAGTGAGAAAAAGATATACCTGTAAGAAGCTCTCCTTTGCAGTAGTAGCAATACTAGTCTTGTTTTGCAAATGCAGTGACACAGACCTCAATAATTTATCCAAGCCCGGGATACCAACAAGTTCATGGCATTTTGCAAGTTCCAAAACAAACAAGTTTTGACATTTCTGATATATCGGGTATTACTTTCAGTGCTACACAGCTTGCTGCATGGAGAGCTTTTAAATCTGCTGGTAGATCTTGAAACTAGAATCGATAGAAGCCGCGTAAAATTATCCAGGGACAGGCTTCTGAGCCTAGAAAGACCTTTAAGACTCGACAGTAAGATATGAAAACTATTGTTGTCTAGTCTTAAAGTCACGAGCGACGAAGATAGGCTGCCAAGGTCCTTAGGAATTGCATCATCTGTTAAATTGCAGTCCATGAGAGATTGTTAGGGACTTTAGGCCATGCAAGGAGTGAGGCAAGAGATTCACGGGTTTTGAATTCTTTCTTGGCACGATCAAACTAGACCACCAGTGGAAAGTCCCCAAGTTACATGGTGATGCTCTCAAGCATAAAGATAAATCTGTGAGGTTCGTCAATCGTCCTATTGTTTCGGGTTCTTCTCTTATCCCTGTGTTGTCTGCAAGAAGAATCTTCAATGATACCATCTCCCCTAAATCTTCATCTAAGTTATCAAACATTGAACGCCCAGAAAGAATAAGAGTTTTGAGTGATCTTAACTTGCAAAAATTTCGGGGAAACTTCTTAAGGATTTCAGTCTTTAAAATTTACCAACAGAAGCCCCTCAAGATTTCCAATTGAATGGTGCACCTCAGATAATCCCTTACAATATTTGAGTATTAATTGCCTATGATTAGGGAGATTCGAAAAATCAGGAGTTTTCGATAAGTAGTTTGAATGCCTTAGCTTGAGGATCTTCAACTCCTTTAGCAACTGTAACGGAGAAATAAGGATTGAATAGACATCTTATATACTGCTGAGAGCAATATGCATGTATATTCATACATAAGTACGTTTTACCTATGGATATTCATGTATTTATGCATGCATATATGGGTGTATAACAAAGCACAATATTGGACTGTACGAGACTGATAACGAAATTTTGAAAGGAATGTTATCCTATTGTACCTGAGGATCCTTCCAAACCCGACTGAGATTGCTATATTTAAAATTCATAGCAATTAGTTTTCCTTGATAAAAGTTGCTTGGAATGAAACTCAAAGGGAATCCATCCATTCCAACAAAGCCACCTTAGATTTTTGGAAAGGTATTCATAGCTTCCATTGAGTCATACAAAATTGAGTTGTAACAATCTTCACGAACGCTTTTGTAGCGAAACTAACGTTCTCAAGTCTTTTCATATCTAGAGCAAGGCCTTCAATATTTTTAGTTCCCTGTTATAGTAGAGCACTATATAAGAAAAAGAGGCTGCATGTAATGCTATTTAACTAAAATTGAGAATATCATAGGAGAGAATGACCAAGCAATAACGACATAGTTTATTTATCATAGAACAAATGGTGTTTAATGATCTTTTAAGAACAATTGCAAAAGATCAAAACGAGCAAATTTGGATGACAACAAAAGATAGTTTAACTGAAATTTTTTGTGTGTATGTGCGTGCAAATGAATGAACTATATGTACACTTATATATGCTATACTTGTGTGCATATGTACGAGTTTTCATGTTCGAAGGAACAATAGAACAATAAATGAAGCAAAATATTTCATAGATACAGGAAAATATATAATATTGTTGATTGTTTTCCTTTGGTCATTTGTACGTAAAGAAACAGAATATTGAGAAGGTCTCTTACCGTCTCCTCTGTCAATATCCCAGATACGTCTTCATGCGACCACAATCTACTCCGTTTCTCAGGTGTATTAGTCAAATTTTCCTCAACAACTGCTCTTCCCATGTCTCGAAGCAAATCGTGCATCATGATCTTGTTTCTCTCACTCACAGTTATAAGGCATAGTTCAAGGAGATGCCGAAGTCCAGTTTCTGTGTAAAGACCGCATCCATCCAAAATGTCTTGAACATAATTCATGTCCATGCCAATTAAGAAACAAGATATATCAAGGAATATGTCCTTCACCGTATAATCGCTTAATCCATCAAAACTTATTCTCAGCTTTTGAGGACATCCTCATGTGGAATCTTTTCAATTTCTCTAATTCACTTATCCACATTGATTTAGTACTCCTGCTTTTTAGGTATGAACCTAAAACCGTAAGAGCCAACGGCATGCCTCTGCAATACTTTACGACACTCTTTAAGCTCAATGTATTCTTCATTCGGTTCTCTTTCCCCGAAAGCATGCAGACTTTAAAAGAAAGAGATTCAACGTCGTTCATTTCCAGAACCATATATGTAGCATCAACATTAAGCTCCTTTAGCAACTGCTGATTTCTTGTTGTTATAATAATTACGCTGCCTGGACCAAACCAATCGCGACTTCCAGCCACATCATCAACAATGACAGGTACCCTTTTGGCACTAAGACAATCTTTAATTACTTGGAAACCTTTATCAAAACTATATACTTGATCTGCTTTCTTGTTCAAGATATGAGATAGGAGTTGTTTCTGCAAACGTACCCGACATGTGGTTGGTCCAAAATCTGTCTAACGTTTTCAAGAAAGCTTCTATTGCTTCCAAATTGAGGACCAATGTTATAAAGAGCTTTGGCAATGGATGTCTTGCCTATTCCAGCCATCACGCATAGGCCAACAATATGAACTTCATGATCATTTAATTCAAGCTTTAATAATGATCTAAGCTCTCGCGCACGAGAATATACTCCAACAGGGCAGGGGGCTACATGTAAGTTTGTGTTGCTCATTGTTATTCTTAAAATGTAATCTACGATCGCCTCGATAAGTTCTGCGTCATTCCTGGAAAACATTTTCGAAGCTAAATCAAGATTCATTCTGCAAGCATAAAAATTGAAACGGATAAAGGAACAACTTCTAATGACCAGAAAATTTAGATTAAAAGGTATTGTCCCCTGCATGTAAACACGACATTGTTCGATACTAAGGAAAGAGATTCTTTCAAAATAAATACACAGGGCATTGTCTAAGATCACCTAACAAATGCACGAGAGAAAAAAATAGCTAGTAGATTTGCGCAATTAATTGATTTAGCCAAGTGAAATATTCATTTATGAACACAAACTCAAAAAACAAAACGAAACGAAAAAGGAAAAGGAAATTTTTGTTAAGAGCGACACCCGTTGCATCTGTAATTTTTCATCATGACTGTAATCCAGATAAATGCATATCAACATTAATTGGATTGGTGTAAATAAGAATTGTTTTCTAAACAATGGATTGGGAAATAGATGATAAACTCATTATGTCTATAATTAGAAGGATAAATAAATCAGCATTACGGAATAACATTTGAACTCCACAGCCTGCCAGTTTTGCAGCTTCGGTGAGAGCTAACTTCCAACGTTTCAACTTTGCTTTAGTTTCATTCGAGTCTGACCGGAGAAATCACGCTTCATGTCTTAACAACGCTGCCTCAAACTTACCGGTCTGTTTCCTCACCTCCGAAGGCTCAACGACGTAGGATACTGGAACGGACATCTGTCTGCATTCCATGATCTTGCTCAGCTCCTCAAGGCACCAGGCGGAATCAACGTGGTTACTGGAGAAAACGATGAGGGAGATTCTAGACCTTTCGATTGCTCCGCTCAAGCTCTTTACTAATACTTTCTCCTCTCCTAAGTTCATGGTCGTCGATGAAAGTGTTGATTCCGGCGTTCGTCAAGGCTGCATAGAGGTGGCCGGTGAATGAGTTGCGCATGTCTTCGCCTCTGAAACTCAAGAACACGTCGCAATCTGTTTTCTTCCTGAGGGCTGAGGTTTTGCCATCGATCAAGTCCTCGATGCCGGGGTGGACATAGTCCTTGACAGGCGTTGGATATTCTGGCAAAGAAGAGGTGGGTAGAATCGCTGTGTGCGAGAAATAGATTCCATGGATTTGGCTATACATGTTTGTTGAGGAGGATTGTTGAGTCTTGAGTGCTTTAGCTGAGTGACGAACTTGGAAGGATAATTGCCTACTACTGAATAACTCTGAATAAAGCCCGTTTTTTTTTTTTTTAAAGGACACTTCTGAATAACTCTAGCTGTGTATTAAATTATGTGTACTTACTACTATTTTATATTAATATGCCTACTACTACAATTCTGAGACTTTTAATAGACAAGCAATTGCTTGATTTGATATCTTAACTTCAACAAATAGTCGCTTGAAATTCTTAATTTAGTGGTAAATTTGACTAAATTGAAAGTAACATTCTAATTTTGGATGGAAAACTGCGAGCATTATTCGTTGGCCAAATTTAGTAAAATAATATGATGATGATGATGATAAAAAAAAAAAGAAAGAAAAGAAGAGGGACGGGGACAAACGGAAGGAAAGCACCGTCAAAAGCCCGTTGCTCACCCCTCGTGAGGCCATCGAATTCTCCCGCCCCGTCCCTCAAAATCCTCTAGTTTGCATGTGATTTGTATGTTTGTAGATTTTTATCTCAATTAAAATATAAATTAGTTTAATTTTCTTAATTACTCTTGAATAGTTATATACATGTAATGCATATGCAGTTTTCTATCAAAGGCCGTTTTCACTGTAACGAAATTTGTTACTTAATTAAGAGTTTTGAAGTATAATTGTTAAAAAAAAAAAAAAAAACCAGATCAACGCACAAAGACTTGAATCACAGTGCTGGCCTGCATTTTGAATGGAAAAGTAAGCAAAGAACACGCCTTCAATTCAATAACCACACTTGCCTCTTTATTTGACTCTGAATATATATATATATATATAAAGTTCCGAATTTGCAAGCCTATATCTCACAAGAGATGTGAGCAAAAAAAAAAAAAAAGATTATAATATCAATACTAAGAACAGAACCTCAAGGACTTGATTAACAAAAAAGAAGAAAAGAGAATGCATGGAAAACACACAAAAATTTTCTTATGGTAACAGAATTCTTTGAGATTTCTTGAACAACAAGGGAAATGAACTCCATATTAGTGTTTGAAACTCAACTCAGCTCTCCACTCTGCTCGGCAGGTTGTGCACCAAAGGCAGATCATCGAGCCAATCGGCATAGATGCGATTGATCTTCTTCGGTCCTTTCCACTTTAACAAGCACTTCTTACCCTGCACATCTTCATTAAAACCAGCCACAGTTGTTGCATTTGGAAGTGAATCACCAGCAGAAACTTGAGGTTTCGTCGATATGGAAGCGTAACTCGGCACTTCTCCTTCAACTCGTCCAGAAGAAGCTTGCAACTCTGACATCAGTAAACATCCAAATTAGGAACCAAAAAGTAGCTATCAAGGCATTCCGAGGATTTAATTCATACCATATAACATAACAATTAAAAGTTCCGAACAAGGATTGCTAAAACTCTTCATAAAGTAACTTAAGAAATTGTAAATTTGGGATTATATAATGTTGGCCGTCTCTCTAACATTGGATGGTTAAACCTAACTAAACTATCTTGCAAACTTACCTTTATAGCCAATTATTGTTACAATGTACAAACATAATAGTAGTACAAGTTTTCAAATTCAGAAACTGAAAAGACAATAGGATTATCCAGAACAATATTTCAGGACACCAGTCCTAGAAATTAGTACCTTTCTCCAACAGAACTAAACATAATTCCAACAAGTTGCACAAAAGATAATTATTTAACGTAACAGATATACGTATTACTTCTTTCTTTTTTTTTTTTTTTTTTTTTTTCAATCATGCTCATCTAGATCAATTCTGAAATCCAAACCAGAACAAGAAAACGATCAACTTACTATGCAGAGCAGACTGAGTATCTGCAAGCCCATGAGCAAAGTGACATTTTTCACCGAAAGGGCAGTGACCCGTTTGCTCCCACTTGTTACACAACTTTGTCTTCCAATACACAGGCTTCACATTTCCTCTTAATGGATCTGAACCAGCATTCAAAACCATTTTATTATCTTCACAAATCCCCGACGGTTCCGAGGTTCCAATGCTTATTGCTGAGCTCTCCCTAAACCTCCCCGAATCATCTCTATACTTTGAAGGATCCTCATGGAGAAAATTACACCTATCCCCATAAGGACACTCCTCGCCATTGTAAAACTTCTTGCACAGCTTCATCCTGTGGATTATCTTCTGGTCATCGTCCCAATTACCAGACGAAATCCTGTCTTCATCCCCGCGCAATCCAACGAGTTCTTGCCAATTCGCGGGGGGTTGCCTCATGTCTTCGCTTCCATGAGCAAAGTTGCAGTTTTCACCGTTCCTACACATCCCCATTTTGAATTTGGCGCACAAGCGAGTCTTGAAGAAAATGTTGGTAGTGCCCTTGTTGACCGGGGCATTTGGAGGAATCATTATTGTGTTCATAGGCAGGAAAGGCAAAGAATTCGATTGGTTTTCTTCCGAATTCCTAGCCCTTTTGTATGGAGGGGGTTGAAGATCGAAATCAGAATTTCGACCTTCATTGTCCATAGAGAATTGAGGCAGGATGTTAATGGCATCACTGCCCGGAATGTAAGACTGTAAAGATGGCATAAATGGAGAAGAAGGATCAGAAAAACTCATGTTTCAGAATTCAAAAGCTGTTAAACTCAGTTTAATCTTTTTCTTCTCTGTATAATCTATATGATCTTCTCCTAGAAAACAAGAAGCAGAACACTTTCTGATAAAAGAAAATCTATGTAGAAGGAAAACCCAGATTGAATATCAGAGAAAATGGCCACGGTTCAAACAATAATAAACAACCCAGATCGGTATTTGGTGCAAAAAACCACTCAACTCAAGAAAATCAAGAGGCCCGGATTGGGTTTGGAGAACTTGGAAAGAATTTCAGCGGAAAATCAAGAAAACCCAGAAGGGAAAAAATTAAAGAAAACCCAGAATTGATGAAAAAGTTTGTAGTGTTTATGTATGAATATGATTGACAAAATGGGAATCCGAGAGAGAGACTCTCAAATAGGGGAATACTGAAATTTAGTATTAGAAGTGTATATCAATATGTAAAGTGCAAAAGAAGAATAAAAAGTAGGTCTATTTTAGTGCGAGAGTCAAAACCCTAGCCGCCTAGTGATCAAGATCAAACCCTAATTGGTAAGCGAAGTTGGCGAAAGAAAGTCCCTCAGAAACTTTTCTCCGAGTCTGAATAGGGAACGGAGGCGCTAGAGCCTAAAGCCCTAAACCCTTAAAAAGCGTCAAAAACTCTGTATTCACGGGGCAAAACTTGATGGCAGGTATTGACATGGTTAATTTGCGTAGCACCTCTTCGGTTTCGTTGGATGGGCCTAAAATGGCCCACTAGAGTGTTTATTAGGCCCAATATTACTCATCAGTCTAGTAGCTAGAAAGATACGAGTAATTAATAAGAAAATAGTAAAAAATAGACCAATATGAAAAGCTTAAGAAAGTATATAAGTCAATTTTTAGTTATAGAAATTAATATGTCATAATTTGTCAAGTTATGGTTCATAACCAGATAAGTTATGGACAAACTTGTCAAGTTATGGTTCATAGCCAGACAAGTTATGGACAATTATGGACAATAATTTGTCAAGTTATGGTTCATAATCAGACAAGTTATGGACAATTATGGACAATAATTTGTCAAGTTATGGTTCATAATCAGACAAGTTATGGACAATTATGGACAATAATTATTTAACGTAAGAGATATTCTTATGTTTAGAACTGGGAAAAATTATCTCATAAGAAATCGAGAAGCGACAATATACCTCGGGGTGATATTGTAGTAAAAGACTTCTCATAAAATAATTCCTACTAATATATAGTATCATGCAACAATCACATAAAAAGAGCTTGACTAGATTTATATAAAAGTTGACAATAAAATATATTGATATGAGGAAGAAATATGATAAAAGAAAATTATTTACTCAAATGTATAAAACTTACAAACTATTAGAGAATCAAAACCCAAACAAGCTTACTACACATATAGGATCATCTCTAGTCTCACCCAAGATCTTTAGCCTAGCTTGAACATAATTCTAAAGAGAAAATATGAGAAGAAAAGCAAGACAAAAATGAGTATCTAAACTTACGCTAAATATCAACAACCAATAACCTTGATAAATGCCCTATTTATAGAGTTGTTGGGCCATGCCAAAAGTTACAATCAACAACAAAAATAATAAAGAAAATAAAACTAAAAATGTTTTCCTATTTAATTGAAATTTACAAGGCTTTATTTGGTGAGTAAAAGCTGATTATGGTGGGAAGAAAAACTATCACAAACAGATACAAACTGATGAATAATCCAAAGTATTATGCATGAACGGCTCGAGCAGGGAATGAAAATGCCACATGGCACGCTAAGATTCGTCTAGGACTGACGCTTGGAAAATGCAGGATAAAAACTGCTTCAGACATGACACGTGGCACGCGTTGAGTGGCTGAGAGGAAGAATGGCCGATAGCTAGGTCCCTTATGGACATGTGGCGCACGCTGATGGGAGAACTATTGCACGGCGGGACCCATGCAGAAGAAGAAAGAAAACATGCCTGACGCGCTCGTGGAAGGCACTTGCCTTGGGGGGGGGGGAAGCAGTGTGCATCAAACACGCGTGTGCAAGGGGACAGTTGGGTCCCACAGATCTGTGGCGCACCAGACTGCGACAAGTGGCAGCTTTGGTGAGGCTGGCGCAGCTCCACTTGGCTCGGCTTGGCTTGGCGGACCGCTAGCTGATGGGCTGATGGGCCTCTGTCTTTTTTTTTTCTTTTTAATTTTGGCCCAAATGTCTTATTTCCCTA
>NW_010357431.1:152032-165507 GCF_000414095.1 Morus notabilis
TAGGGAAAACTATGTCCAAATTTTTAGAAAAAGTTTGAGATGATTTGGATGCTAAATAGACCAGCTAGAGGCGCAAAATTGGCCATTTTTCATGAGTCTTTCATCTGTGAGTCCAATTTAATTCTATTTTGAGGTTTATTATGATTTAAAGGTTAGAAATAGGTTTGATCACAGGGACTTAAGATTGAATGGAGGTTTTAATTAGGAGAAATGAGTTCCTTAATGCATGAATAATAGTCATTATTGGCGGGACAATAATGTGAGTAAAAATACTCAATATTTCAGAGGCGTGGATTACCGGATTCTCTGAGAGGATACCAGAGAGCCTCAATATTAGTTCTAAGGCTCTAGGTAATTAGAATCTCACCTGTGTCACCATAAAAGTCATGCATATGCTATGAGTTTTAAAATTGTGATATGTGAGTATACGAAATATGTGTAATTGATATTGACATAATCATGCATACATGCATTATGTAAGATATGTATTATTGATCATATTAAGAAGGGAATGAATATTGAAGAAAATTAAATGATGGTTCTGTATCTTCTGATAGGTTTTGTGTCTCCAAGGAGACTGCCGGACCTTTTGTAGCGTGGGAAGCTTCTCCGATGATCACGGAGAAGGATTTGTGTTTAAATATGACTAGCCCCATGTTATATTAATAAATTTGCGATCACTGGTCGTTTGACCTTTTGTCTCATTGGAGATTTGTGGTGTGGGAGGCTTCCTTGATGGTCACGAAGAAGAATTGATTTTAAAATTTGAAAATTGTATTTTGCCGCACATGATGGCATTTGATATTATATTTATTTTTATGGCCACAAGGTTTGATGAGGTATCTGGGTTACCACCCCGTCGAAGAAAAACCTTATTTTCGCACAAAAGATAAAAGAACGAACAAAAAGTGAAATGAAATATCTTATTAAGTCATGAGCTCATGCATAATTTCATTGTTGCTATATCATGCATTATTCTACTTACTGGGTGATAGCTCACTCATTTTATGGTGATACAGATGAGGGTACATCCCAGCGTTAGTTGTGAATTTGATTGTTGGCTGGCGCCCTCCTGAGGAACGAGATTGATGTACATGGAGTACTAGCTAACATGTATTTTGGAGGCATAAAAGAACGAACAAAAAGTGAAATGAAATATCTTATTAAGTCATGAGCTCATGCATAATTTCATTGTTGCTATATCATGCATTATTCTACTTACTGGGCGATAGCTCACTCATTTTATGGTGATGCAGATGAGGGTACATCCCAGCGTTAGTTGTGGATTTAATGGTTGGTTGGCGCACTCATGAGGAACGAGATTGATGTACATGGAGTTCTAGCTAACATGTATTTTGGAGGCCCTCGTTGTACTTAACATAGTATAAGGTTGAGCCTATTTTTGACAGATGTATTATATTGTATATGTTTGGCCAGCCAGTTAGGGTGTATTATATATATTTTGATTATCTTTGCTAGTTAAGAAGTTTTAAAAGTTTAAATTTGCCCATATTTTCATACTTAATATGTGTAACATGTTAAGTTAAGTGTAAGGGAATGTTAAGAAGTAACACTACTTAATATGACTAATTGGGTAATTTAGGATTATATTAAGGGGGGATGTTACTCCACTAAAAATTTAGAATTGCACTCTCGAAATTATAGACATAATTTACTTTCAAGAATATGAAGTGTCCATTTGATAAAGTCACTACATATAGATCAATGCTCCATAAATAATTCATAATTAGAGCTAGGTGAAATCCGTTAACCCCTCTAATTACATATTCATCCCTGTGTACCATTAATTTTCTAATGGATAGTGATTCATAAAATAAATTCATGAATCGGAGCTCCTACTAGTCCAAATACTGAATCAACTTCAAGGGAATTATTTTTCTGCTTCTTTCTCAAGAAGGAATGCATTCCATCTTGTATATTAATTGTAATGACTTGAAAAATTAAACAAGTTTAATTATCCTAATTGTGATTTATTAGTGTGCCTAATCTGCTTTTCTTAATTAATTATGCTCATTAAGCATTATCTTATCTTTAAATTTTAAATAATTTCAAGAAATTTTAATTATTTTCAGCATTTACAATTCCACCCGAGAAGTATGTGGAAATACATACTTCTTTTCTTTTTCTTTTCCTTATATTTCTTTTCTTTTCTTTTCTTTCTCTCATTTCTCTTTCCGTCTCTCGTCACTCTCACTCTCTCCCTTCCTCACTGACTCTCTCTCTCTCTTAGCTCTCTCTCTCGTCCCTCTCCCCTGCGCTCTCACTCTCTCTCACGTCTTACTGTCTCTCTCTTTCTCTCAAAGTTCTCCCTCTCTCTAAGGGAGTTTTGAACCAGATCTGAACCAAAAAGGGAGATTTTCAAGAAGTTTTCAACATCAAATTGATTTTTGATGGATTTTGAATGAAACCATGATCAAATTTAGAAGTTTTTGATTCTTTAAAGTTGATTTGATGATTAGAACCTGGTTTTGTTGATTTGCTATGAAAATATCTCATAATCGAACCCGAAAATGCAGGTTTTGGCGTTTTTCCTTCGCGATTCGGCCATTTTTTTGGCCTGACAAGCTCCCATTGGGTGACCGGGGTGGTTAACCGGTCACCACTCCATGGCCAACCGGTAGAGTTACACTCCACTACCACCGGTCGACCGGTTTGCACTCCTCTCGACCCATAAATGTTCAAAAACCTGTTATTGACCCCAAAACTCAATGGAGAACCAACTTAACTTCATTTGAGAACTCAAAGTGAGTGGATGAGCTACATTAATCCTTGTTCCATTCCATTTTCCTTGTTTGAATTCCAAATTCTCAAGGTGAGTGGATCAACTTCATGTGAGTCAAGGCACGCTAGTATGATACAATTGTACATAATTGAACTAGATTCGTTTTAGAGGTGAGATCTTAACTCTAAAACATTATTTTGAAGCTAGCGGCACGATCGGATGTGGAGCTTCAAGAATAGACGGTGGGACAACATGAAGTTATCTGTAGACTAAATATCCGAGAGGTAGGATATTCTTGTCCATATCCTTGATAACCCTGTTTAAAATGATTTTGGCCTATGAAAACATTTTAAAGATAAAACGTACTTGATATCATTGAAATTTAAAGAAGCATTTTAAGTAATATTTTCTTGAAATAAGATATTTTAAAAAATGGTAAAATGCATGATGGCCTAGAGATTGGGTTGCGGTGGTGATATCATGGCTTTACGATAAGGTAAGTGACTCATCTTAATCTTGAAATCACTTACTGTAAAATGAAACTTGAGATTTATGATTCTTCCCTTTCTTTAAAAAGGTTGTTTGGTTCCGAATGATATGTTCGAACCATGAATTCTTGTTTATTGATAAAGTTTTATGAAATTATATCATGCTGGGCCATTCGCTCACTTTTTCCTCTGATTTCAATCTATTAAACCCCTCCCAGGCGACGCTAGAAGTAGTGCCGAGTAGATAGTGACCACCGGTGAGGTGAGCCGAACTCAGGAAGTGAAGAAGCTGTGAAGTATTTTCTTCCTTATAATTTATCGCTAAGGCATGTGTAACTCTACGGTTTGTAACCTTAAATTCTACTAGACTGTGGCTGATGTCAGTAGACTACCTTTCTGTTTGCTTATGTATGCTACAATATGGATTTTCCTGTGAGAAATCCCAATGTGATGCCAGAGGCTGACTTTTAGAATTAGTCTGACTATGGTATTGAAAAACGCACCTCACTTTTCCTGAAACTTAATTTCCTTAAAATAGTGGGGTTTGTTTAGAAATTCTTTAATATTTTATCTTTGAAATTGATTTTAATGTTATTAAATGTTTAATTATGTTTCTTAATCCTGTTTAATTATATTTCTTAATCCTGTTTAATTTCTAAACAAGTCTCCACGTCACCAACCCTTATTTAGGGGCGTGACATTAACATTCCTGGTAACTCACTTCATCATGTCTCCAAGATACAAGAAATATGATTTAACTAACTCCGTACTGAGTAAGTCAAAAGATACAAATCCATAAATGAGAGTTTACTACTTTCACACACACAAAAAGATATGTCTCTATATAGAGCACTTTCTATTATTTATTTTCTCATGATATATATCAATACTTTACTTGTGTTCTAAGTAATTATTATATCGTTAACATGTTCAAATAGAATTTATATATACTTTATGGTAGGGGACTGCAAAATTCAAGGGAATATTCCTAGACATGTTCAACATTGACGAAGAGATAACAACTTGGAACCTACAACTTTCAGAAAGAAAAAACGTCAATGAAAAGGCTTTTCTTTTCTTTTTTTTTTTTTAAAGAAAATCTACACTGTGGTTAGGAGCCAACTTAGATATGATATTTCTTTCTTGAATTGAGGTTCAATTATACTAATTTTCATATAAAAGAATTATATGTCTCTATATATAATACTTTTTGTATTTATGCCCTAATAATGATACGAATTATTTCCTCAGGTCTATAATGCAACAGCACTTAAGTAATTCTTGATATATATACTACCTTATACTTTATGACAGGGGACGACAAAAATTCAAGGAATATTCCTAGACAAGTCCAAAATTGATGGAGATATACACTTGGAGCCTACAATTTTCAGCAAGATGCATAATTTGAGATTATTCAAAATTTACAATTCCTCTTATGTCAAGAAAGACAAAGTGTACCTTCAAGATCTCCGGTATTTTTCTCGTTCACTTCGGTATCTTGAGTGGCACGAATACCCTCTAAAATATTTACCGTCGAACTTTAAGCCAAAGAATCTTGTTGAACTAAAGATGCCGTACAGTCAGCTTGAGCAACTTTGGGTTGGAGTCCAGGTATATATCCTACACTGTTGAATTAAACCTAATTTATAAGGCATAGTTTAGTTATACTTGTCATTTCTTTATATTACAGGAACTTAACAAGTTAAGAGGCATTGATCTAAGACAATCCATTTACCTAACTCAAATTCCGGATCTCTCTAGCGCTCGAAATCTTGAGAGAATAAATCTTGCATATTGCAGAAGTTTGCTTCAATTTCCGTTGCATATTCTGCGAAATCAGCCCATCTAACCGGAATTTTCTATAGTTAAAAGAGAATGAAACTAGGAAAGAAAAAAGAGCTTTTTGATTTTCATGTTTGCACACGGCTTCTTGGGACTCTTAACATCAGCCCATCTAACCGCAGCCCATCGATTGTAGGCCCATGGTAAGCCCATCTTTCAAGGACATTTTAAAAATTTGCCCAAAAGCAAAATAATAACCGATTCGAGTTAAGATATGACTTTATGTGAAAACTTTTCACTGTAATAAAAAAGTTAGATGTGGCTGTTTCTGAGAGCTTTTTACTGTAGCAAAACTCGAATTGATGAAATGAACGGGACCTGAGTGTTATCAGATTTGAAAAAAAATCACTTTAAAAGAGCAAAACGATGCAAATATTTATTTTTAATTCAGTTTATCACCAATTATAGCATATATCAAATTTAACACTAAGAAAAACATTTTATTAAAGACGCTAAAATTTTGAAATTGATATCTTAATTTGACACTGCCTTAGAGATGCCTTGACATTATGTTCTTTTATATTTCTTTTTCTTTTCTTCTCTCTTTCCCCTGCTTCCGAACAACCCTTTTTTATTTTCCTCTTCCAACATCTCTTTGCCTTCTTTCTTCCCTCCACTTTTCATTCTCACCAAACATAGCGTCAAAAGATTGCTTATTATACGAGCTGGGAAAAGAGGAAAAATCATAAATAAAGCAAGAGAAGTCCCATATTTCATAACCTAATACAATACAGCAAAGGTACGTTATTATAACAAATACATATTACACAACAAATCACAACAAAAAACATCCTCAACAACGTATCATACTAAAGCAAATCAAGCATCAGACCATGTAATATCCAAGCCACCCCAATCCTCACGACTCACGCCAAGAGCTTTCCAAACCGCTCTCGACGCGACGACGATGTTGTTGGCGCACGGAGGCTGGTAATCATGCTCAGCATCACACCCCACAGATGAATCACACTCGTCAAACAACCATGGCCACCACACTTCTCCCCTTAGCGCGTATGGTGATGTTGTTGAAGCACCTGCTTCCGCTGTGGAACCACCCCGTCGACAGCGCCACAACCGGGGTGTCATCGGGGTGGTATCGGTTGTCACACTTGGAAGGGCTGCCCCCATCGCCGCCCTCCTCGAAGCTGTTGAGAGTGAGGTAAGCGTTGGTGCGTTTGGTCACCCGCGGCGAGCATTTGTAGACTTTGTACATCTTTCCTTCGATGCAGCAGAGCTCTCCCTCTATGTCGCACTCGCTGCCTGATGGATGCTTCTTGCCTCTTACTTTGCCGCTCGGACGACATTTTGAGGCTTCAACATGATGTGATGAACAAATAGTTAGAAAGAGAGTGATTCCCACAAGCATTAAAATGTAAGTTGTCTTTGAGATATTGGCGACGCCTTTCATTTCTCTCTAGCTAATTTTTCATGTTGTATTGGTATTGAAATAAATTTTGTACTCTACTGTATTCGTTTCTGATAATCAAAGGCGTTATAAGAGGTAAAAAAAAAAAAAAAAGTTATGAAAAGCTATGTCAACGTGACTATTACGGCATGAACCCAGCGGTTTTACAAAAATATTCCTATTTTTCCAACGTAACTTGTACGTTTTTTGGAGGTCAAATCACAGTGATTATGCGCAGAAATCCAAGTTTATGGCAAATACAAACAATTTTCTTGTATATAATTAGCGTAAAAGCAATTGCACATGCCATTGTTTTGGTTCATTCTCTAAACGATAAAAAGATAGATTAGGCATGGAAATATTCTTTTCTTGTGAATAATTCTTTTTTTTTATTTTCATTTTCATTTTCATTTTTTTAAGGCTGTGTTGCTAAATGCTAAAAAAGGTAGTACAGATTTTAAAATTTCAGCTGCATTTTTTCTTCAACAATTTGAGAATATTATAACATAAGATTTTTTATGATTTTAAAATTTCAGCTGCATTTTTATCGGCTTATTATATTTCTATCTCTATTAGCTTTTATGATTGGCCGCCACAAGAGACAGATTGACCAATGTGTGTGTGTGTGTGTGTGTGTGTTTTTCTTTTTTTTTTATTCCACGTTAAAGTATTATAGTTATGGCTATTAAGAATGCAACTCATACACTACGTTGTATGAGCAGTATTCATAATAAATGGCGTACTCGTTCAAAAGAAAGGCAGCAAATTTGTCATTATTTAACGTAAGGAAAGCAGTTCTTTCCAGTAGCTATATATATATAGCCAACACATCATTATTTAATTATTTGTTTGTTTTCCAAAATATTTCTTTATTTTATTTAATTTGCAACGTTACTTGTAAGGAATGCAATATCATTTTAAAGAAAGACTGCAAATTTGTCATGGTTCAGCATAAGAAAGTTATTCGTTCCCGGTAGCCATTATATATATAGTCACCCATAAATCAATTTCTACAAACCAGCCTAATATTAGTCCATTACTGAATCTGGAGTGTACTAGAGAAAATGAAGAACCATATTTCTAATTCAGCAGTGAGTTTTCTCATATTGCTTCTTCTTGCGACCAACTTGGTCGAAAGCTGCAAGCCTAGTGGCCGAATAAGAGGGAAAAAGCCTCCTCCAGGGGAATGCAACCAAGAGAATTACTCTGATTGCTGCAAAAAAGGCAAATTCTACAAAACTTACAAGTGCTCACCAAAGGTGATTGGACACACAAAAGCAGTCTTGACACTCAATAGCTTTGAGAAGGGTGGAGATGGTGGCGGCCCCTCGGAGTGTGACAACCAGTACCACTCTGACAACGAAAGTCTTGAAATCCTCCACTAGTTTCTCATTGTTAGTGGCAATAACAATATCATATGCATAATTTAACAAGGCAATAAAAGAGGCTCCATTCCTCTTAGTAAACAAAGAGTTGTCCGAAGCAGCTTGTTTGAAGCCTTGTTCAAGTAATGCACTTGAAAACTTGGAGAACCATTGGCGAGAGGCTTGTTTAAGCCCATAGAGAGACTTATGTAACTGGCAGATAGGATTAGGTGGTAAGGACTACCCCTCACAGTGATAACCATGAGGTAAGGACATATAAACTTCCTCTTGGAGATAACCGTGAAGAAAGACATTATTTACATCAAGTTGGGTGAGAGACCAACTATGGATGGCAGCGAGGGCAAGAAGGACCTTAACAGTCATCATTTTAGCAGCAGGGGCAAAGGTATAGAGGTAGTCAATACCTTCTGTTGTGTGTATCCTTTTGCAACGAGACGGGCTGTAACGACCTTAACTTTTGATCATCATCCTAAGTTCACACTTAACCTCTACTACTTACTAGTTATAACCTCTTAAAAATTCAAGCCAATTTTTTTCATTCTTACCATGTACGTCTAAATGCTGTAGCATTTAGCTAGCCTTCTGTTTTCAACTATTCGTAAAATGCTATAGCATTCTAATAGCATTCTGTACATTAGTCATTCTCAAAATGCTGTAGCATTCTCACAACATTCTGTTATAGTAGTCATACCTAAAATACTGTAGCATTCTGATGGCATTCTGTTACATTAGTCATCAAAATACATAAAACACTATTTTATTTTACACATAATGTTCAGCAGCGTTTCCAAAACACGTGATGCATCCATAACCCACTTGCCCACACTCCACTGCTGCATCCTCTCTGCATGCCCAACAACAAGTTTCAGGGAGCCGGTGCCTTACCCGAGCTTCCTACAACACGAACAAACTTAATGAGCTTTCGCTCAGCAAGTATCAATAGGTCATAACAGATGCAATAATTATGCATACCCATATATGCATTCATGTCATATATTATAATACATTCTGTACTACTAAAACATGTATGGCTTATGTTCTTCTTCTTTCATTACATTCTTTGTTCTGCTTTTGTCTCATTTTAGTCGTTCACATCGTATTTTCACATTTTGAACGACTTTCATTTCGTGTTTCTCATTCTTTTCATTCTTCTTTACAGATACCATACCTTTATATGGAATGGTTTATGTGTTTCATTTTCTTGTCTTTTACTTCTTATGGGCCCTGTCCTGTTGTACCATAGCGCGCATAACCAGTGAGGAGTGGGGTAGCTAACCAATCCAACTCAGTCACGGTTTCATATTTTTCATAGTCTCATAATAACCTTTCCTTCGAAGGCTGGTACAAACAGAACGTTTAGTCTCTTACCGTTTATCAATTTTCTTATTGAAACGGTAACTTTAGTTAAATCTTATGAATTTGTGCATTATTGAGCAATTTATCATGAGATTAACTTTCTGTTAAGTTTAACTTTTTCTTGTAACTTGACATTTACTTAACATCGATACATACTTTTCACAGAATAAAGTTCTATGATTACACAAGTCTTGTAGATACATACTTTATATAGTACCTAACATTCACATTGTATCTAACATTTAAAATTCTACTATATGCGCAATTTTTGTGCAATATAGAAAAGTAAGCTTGTTCGTGATATAGCCATAGAAAAACTGTTGTACTTACCAAAGTTTCTCTATCAATGCATTATTTGTCTCACTTGACGCTTTCTGACTTCAGCCGTTAATCGATCCTATTGCATAAATTTTTCGATCGTTAGATTCAAAATCTAAGATCAATAATTACATTGAAATTTACGTCAGAAAGGTCTACAATTCTTATGTTTGGTATTCAACCTCAAACTATTTCCTATCTCAAGGATTTACATTAAAACCATGCAAATTACTCAGTCATGGGCCTAATTTTCAGTTTCAGTCTAAAATTGTGAATTCTCATTGTGTTCGATTTCTAACCATCACCGATTATCGAAACACCTTTCTTTTCACACTTTAATCCCTTATGCCTCTTGAAATCCAGTTTTAGTTCAAATTACTCAAACTAAATTTCGGCAGAGTTCGGCCTATTTCTGCATGTTCCCCGAGCCAACCTTAGCTCGTTTTATCCGTTGTTTCCCCCATCAAACACCAACCATATCCTTTCTCTTTCAAAATACCATAAATCTTAATCATGGTTTTAGGGTTTTCTCAACTTTTCCAACAAAATTCTCTATATCAAAATTGCTAGAAACCAAGGTTAAATAACCAAAAATCTAACCTTAGATTCTTAGATTCCATGTTCTCAAACCATTTCAAGCAAAATCCTTACCTCTAGAAAATTTTTCCCTACTCTTCTCTACACATCCACGGCAGCAAAGAGAAAGGAAAACAAGAGAAAATCTTGAAATCTCAAATTAGGAAACAAAGGTCAATCTCTGGTGGCGCGATGCCTCGGTTACTCCGTCGATTTTTGGTCTAACTCACTGTTTCTCACGTTGGAATTTTTTTTCCTCTCTATTCTTCTTGGATGCTCTCTGGTTCTTTTCCACGTACAAATGGCCATATATGCCTTAGTTCCTCACTTGAACTGACTATCACACAAGCAATGATTAATTTTGTAAACTTTGACTTTTCAACCACCGTTTTGTAAAAAAAATCACAAATATCTCAAAAAAATCTTCAATTTTTACTTCTCCATTAAGCCTTGGCCAGCCACACTATGTTGCCACATGTCCTCATCTCAGCCACTCATCAATTTAATTACTTTAAATCCTAGCCCTCCATTTATAGTAATTATCTCATTAATTTTTCATTTAATTTCCTGTCCGGTGTGCGTTTTATCTGCGTTTTTCAGACAGATGGTCAACTTAGTCAACCTTGACCATTCTTGACTAACTTTTTGAGGGCGATGTTTTGGTTGACTCTTGGTCAACAAATTTTGACTTGGTCAACTCAAATTAGTCGAAATCTCAATTTTCTCAATTCGGCCTTCCGAATCCCTTTTTCGTTTGTTTTTCGTTCCGACTGTTTCCAAAACCCTAGAATTGATGTCTTTCAATTCTTTTCCATTTCTTAAACTTATCATTTATGTGTTTACCCACTTGTGAGCTTAACACAACATTCCATACTTCTTTCTTAAATACAGTCTGAAAATCGGTAATTGCATCGTAGTTCAGAAATTTCTGAATTTTAACTTATAACTTGCTATTCCATACATATATCAACAAATACTTATGTGACGACCCTAACTTTTGGTCATCATCGTAGTTCAGAAATTTCTGAATTTTAACTTATAACTTGCTATTCCATACATATATCAACAAATACTTATGTGACGACCCTAACTTTTGGTCATCATCGTAGTTCAGAAATTTCTGAATTTTAACTTATAACTTGCTATTCCATACATATATCAACAAATACTTATGTGACGACCCTAACTTTTGGTCATCATCGTAGTTCAGAAATTTCTGAATTTTAACTTTGTAAAAATATTCGTATTATAACTTTACACTTTTCGGGAGATTTTACCCCGTACATAAAGTTTTTACATAACATTTTCTTAATTACATCAAAATTCTACTACTTACTATTCCGAAAAGAATTTCGGTCAAATACTGGACTGTCTGGATGAGACCTAAATTTTTTCTGGTCATTACAACTTATCATAAAAACATTTATATTAATAATACAAAGGATTCTAGGAAATATTATCCTATATAATAATTATGATAAATTTCTCGGTCATGACACAGGCTTTGTAATTGAGGCGACCCTCCTTTAAGGCCGCCATTGTGTACTAACTTTTTAACTTGTACTTACTGAAATTTCTTAAAATTTACGGAATATTTTTTTTAAGGTCTTATAATAAACATAAGTACGAAATTGCTTTCTTAATTAAGATATTCAAACCTTAACATATCTGTTTTAGAATCATATTTAACAAAACTATTTATAACATAAAGCTGATTGCGGAAATATTAGCGAGCGATATCCATATCCCGAGCCCCACATTGTTCTTCCACTCGCCGGTAGTCCATCAGGCATTATATGCCGGTTGCTTACCTACAGTATAAACATTCTATAATGAGCTTTCGCTCAGTAAGTAGGAACTACCTCTCGCAAAATAACTGTAAGTTCACATGAATAAATATGCATGAGCCAATTATGCTTAATTATGATGTCTTATCAGAATCTTATTATCTTATCTTATCTTATCTTATCTTTCTTTTGGGCCCGAGTGCTCGTACCACTTGTGCGCAATCATCGGGACGTGAGGGTTTGCAAGGTCCCCCACGACACCGAGATTATAATTGAACTGAATGCCACCCTTGCGAAGGACATTATTTTTTTTTTCTTTCCTCCCTTGCGGAGCTTGAGTCACCTCCCTTGTGGAGGCTGGTACGGCACACAACTGAGATCATTCATATAAGTTCCTCTTGACTTATTAAGGTGTATGCAATATGACCTAGCATAGCATACTATATCATGTACTCGAACACATATAATTCAGGTGTACTACTTAAGTGTATGTAGTATAACATAGCATAGCATTCATAACATTAAATGTACTCAAACATATATAGTTCATGTGTACTGTTTACTTTAAAATCTATTTATACTGTAGGCGAGATTCCTACTTACTTGATTTTCAAAGCTGGAATCCCCCTTTTGCCTATCAGCCTAGTCTCTTGCTTTCTTTTGAAAATGAACACCCATTAAGAGTGTGAGGTTAACTGTTATTTGCTATTCTATTTTAGCAACTTATGAAGGAAAATCTAACCCTTTCCATAAAGCATATATTCCTTTCCTTTACTAAAGGATAATAAAGATTAATTTATTAAACCCTCAAAATCTTATTTTCCTTAATTTCCCTTGGTATGATATTAAGGCCCAATTCGGCCTAGGACTTATACATGGCATTCTAACTTTTACGCCGCTGAAATTTATAATCCAATGGAGTCTCTTAAACTAATGTGGGCGTTGGATCCACATTAAATCTTTAAAATTCTACGGACCTATCGTATTGGGCTCGTAGGTGCCCGTCGGGATAATTCGCTCGGTAAACCACTATGTTCTTTAAAGAAAGCATTTTTCTTTGAAAACTTCCTTTATGAATACTTTCATTAAAATGAGGTTTAATGTCATTGTATTTTACTGAAATTCTATATCGGGTTCTTTTATAACTTTTTGTTGAAACTGACACTGTTTTAGTTTTGTTTTGTTAAAAACTGTGCAGTTTCTGAAATCTGCGTTTTACTGTATCTTAGATTCGGATAGCAAAATTTTGTTCTTCGTAAACATTCCTCGTCTCATCGAGATCTAAAATTGTCATTTTTGGTGAAAGTTAAAATTCAGCCTCTAAAGGCCTCGTTTGGCTAAAAACCGTAGCTGCTGTTTTTCTTGAAACTGTTTTAGTCAAAAATTGTGCCGTTTCGGAAATCTGTATTTTAGTATCTCTTAGGGTCGAATTTTGAAAATCTTTTCTTCATAAAATTTCTTCGTCTCGTCAAAATCTAAAATTTTTACTTTTGTGAAAAATCGAGATTCAGCCTCTAAGGGTCCTGTTTGGCTGAACCAGTGGCTGCCAGTTTTTTTTTTTTTTTTTTTTTT
>NW_010357431.1:165533-180340 GCF_000414095.1 Morus notabilis
CTCTTTTTTTTTTTTTTTTTTTTTTCCAAACTGTGTTGGACAGCTTGTCCGTTTTTGCAAAATGGCTTCCAACTTGGTTTTAGAGTTAAAATTAGGTTTTGTCATAGTAACCGAAAATGTTCAAAACATCCAGGGCTATAAGTTCAAGCTTTGAAACATTGAAAAATCTCGCTCTAGGGTCCTCATTTTCGCGGTCAAAATCACCGGAAAATTTTTTCCTCTAATCCAAAAATAAGCAACTTAGATCAAGCATAAATATACCACATCAAAATAACCTCAAAACTCACAAAACCAACATAAAACTCACACACCCTTATTACACTTATCTCCTCATGAACCACAAATTACATCATGAATTTGTGCTTAAGGTTGGCTAGAAAAATAATGGAGAAGAGTTTAAGAATCTTACCCTTAAAGAGTTCTCTCTCTTGAAAGACTTTGATCTCCTCTAAGATTCGTTAATGGCGTGAAACTAGAAGAGGATAAGGAAATTTGAGAAGAATATTTCTACATTTCCAACTTTACTAAAACATGAAAAAGAGAGAATTTTAGAGTTTTTACCCTTGGAGAAATGCTTATCTAGACTCCTCCTTTTCTCCTTCAACTTAAACTAGGATTTGTCATGAGATTTATGGGAACTTTTGAGTGTGTGTGAGGTAAGGGATGGCTTGGATTTGGCAAGGGAAAAGTTTAGAAAACTTGAAGGTTGGAGCTTTGGAGAACCAGTTTTGGATATGGAAAAGGAAGTGAGATAAAGCAAAAGTTAGGCTTAGATCACATTGGTTCTATTTATAGACCACTAGGTTATTACCTCCTTTAGTCTACTTAACTAAACAAAATTTTGCTTAAACCCCCTTGAAGATGACCGGCCAATGTGAGAGAAAGAGTGAAGGAAGAAAATGTCATGATTTCCTTTCAATCACTAATATCACATCAATCCTCTAGCACACTCAACATTTAACCAAAATTTTTGGCCATAAATCCTAAGTATGGCCGGCCAAGTGAAGAGAAAAAGGAGAAAAAAACTAATCATGAGTTCTATTCACCTCTCTCATCACATCACATCAAATCACACACACTAACCTACCCCTTGTACTTTTGTCCATTCCCTTAAATTACTCATTAAAACTGTCCAAAATTATACTGACAGCTATTTTCTCCTGTATACGGGTACTGGATGCTAGTTTGTATTGTGCTGGGAGATTCTTAAAATTAAGATTCTCAAACTGTATCTGTACTAGAAATTCTTCCATTTTAAAGTACTGTGAGAATTTATCGATCGAATTTACTTGGTCAGAAAAATGTGAACTTAACGTGAAATCTGCTACAGAATTTAGGAATGCAGATGTTAACTCCATAAATCCTTCAATCACAAAATGTACATAGTATAATGATTTTCCAGGAAAATCCTTGACTTAAATACATAAATTACATTATTGAAATTCTGGGATTTTCTTGGTCATTACAGTAATAGTCTAAAGTTCCTTAAGCTCGGTACTTGAGTTTGTACACCCATTTACAACCGTTGGAAGCTTCCCAGGAGGAAGAGTGGTCACGGGCCATGTGTCATTTTGCTCAAGAGCCTCAAGCTCGGTAGTCATTGCCTTTCTCCATTCTGGGATAGCAACAGCCTGTGAAAAACTGGATGGTTCGAAGTGTGTGGAGACGACATGGACAAAAGCTTTATGGTCATGGGACAATTTGTCATAGCTCAACATATGATAGAGGGGATGAGCTGTGGATGATGGAAGGTGAGAGACACTGGAACAATGATAGTCTCGAAGATAGGAAGGGGGTTTGACATGACGAGTTGGACGTGTGGAGGAGGAAGTAAGATCAGGTAGAGTACCAGACATAGGAACGAAAGGCTCAACATCATAGGCACAAGGCAACACTCGGTCAGAGAAAAAGTCTATGGAGGAATTCGAAACACTTTCTGTTTTGAAAGGAAACACTGTTTCATGAAAGACAACATCTCTAGAAATGTAGATGGAGTTGGAGGCAAGATCAAGGAGTTTATAGCTTTTGTACCCGGGGGGTAACCAAGAAAAACATACTCTATGGCTTGAGGAGAGAACTTATTGCGATGTCTACGAAGTGTGGAACCATAACATAAACAACCAAATGCCTTAAGGTGGGAATATGATGGTTTCTTCTTCCAAAGGAGCTCAAAAGGAGTTTTATTCGACAAAAGGGGTGATGGAGTTCGATTAATGAGATAAACAGCTGTGAGTACACATTCTCCCCAATAATCTAAAGGAATGTGTAATTGGAAGTGAAGGGCTCGAGCTACGTTTAAGATGTGTTGATATTTTATTTCAACAACAGAATTTTGTTGGGGTGTGTCTATGCAAGAGTGATAAGGAATGATCCCCTTTTTACAAAAAAACTCAAGAAATGACAATTCCTTAGCATTATCAGACATAACAGATTTTATGGTCACATTAAACTGACTTTGAATCAAAGTGAAAAATTATGAAAAAACAGTTTTGACATCTAATTTGGCACAAATCAAGTATACCCAGGTAAAATGTGTACAATCATCTACAATGGTTAAAAAATAACGATAACCTTCAGTAGTCATTGGTGTAAAAGGCCCCCATATGTCACAGTGTTTTAATTCAAAAGGCAAAGCAGACAAAGAATTGGAGGAAATAAAAGGTAGTCAACGTTGCTTAGAAAAATGACATATTGAACAATGAGAAGGATCATTTGTAACATCAGTAATTTGCAATTTATTCCTCAATGTATGAATCTTTACATAAGAGGGATGTCCCAACCTATAATGCCAAATTTCATTTTTTGTTAAGGTAACATTATTATAATCTGCTGTAAACTTAGGGAAAACTGGTAAATGACTAGAGGAGTTAGGAGCTAAGCATGTAGAGTCCAAGATGTAGAGATTTCCTTCTCTTCTACCCATCCCAATCATTCGGCCCTGAATATGGTCCTAGAGCACACAAGATGCAAAGTGGAAATTAACAGACAAGTGGTGACTCTGAGTGAGTAAGCTGACAGACAAGAGATTAAAATGAAACTGTGGCACATAGAGAACATTGTAAAGAGTGAGATTATCCGACAAAGGAATGGATTCTATATGAGTGACTTCTACGGTGAGACCAGTGGGCAACGAACAGAGGAGTTGGTTATAGGCCTAGAGTGGTCAAAACATGATAAGGAGCAAGAAACATGGTGTGTTGCTCCCGTGTATAGAACCCAACATGTGGAAGGAAAATGAGCAATGGACAAAATAGAAATAGTAGCAAGGGAAAGAATACCACTGAAGCTTGACACTAATGGTTTGGGCTGTTGCTGATCCGAAGCAGAGCAGGCATTAGTCTGGAGTTGAGAGCTTAAAAGAGCAATGAGCTGCTGGCATTGGGAGGCAGTTAAGTCCCTGACTGAGGGCTCTGAGGTGCGCTCTTCAGGCAACACTGCTGCAACCTAGTTTGCTTGTGGCTTAGGTGGGGCTTGCTTGGGCTTTGGCTTGTAACCAGGGGGAAAACCATGGAGTTTGTAACACTTGTCCACCATGTGACCTTGTAAGCCACAATGGGTACAGATTGGGCGGTCTCGCCTGGGTCTAGGGGAGAAGTTAGACGCTGCAACAGTGTGAACTATAGAAGATGATTCTCCCATGGCTAGAGAGGTGGCAACAGGAATCCCATTGTTGATTGCCCGCTGGCGTTCCTCTTGTACCATAAGGGCAAACACCTTGGTCAAAGGCGGTAAGAGGTCCATCAGGAGGATCTGAGCTCGAGTCTAGGTGAAGGACTTATTCAAACCCATCAAGAACTGCATCACACACTCTTACTGTTGATACTCCATCCAGCTTTTCATGCCTCCACAGCGACAAACGGGGATTGGTTAGTACAACTTTAGCTCCTCCCAGAGTATCTTTAATCGGGCGAAATATGTGCTCACATCAAGAGCACCTTGATGCAGAGCCACGAAGTGAGTCTTCATCTAGAAAATCCGCGGCCCGTTACGCTGATGGAAGCGTTCATGAAGATCTGACCAGATCACTGCAGCAGTATCAATATAAAGAATACTATCAACTATGTCTCGACTTACAACATTCATGATCTAGGAAATCACCATGCTGTTGCAGCGTATCCACACGCCGGAGAGTAGATTTTCAATTTCAGGCTGTGGTATGCTCCTATCGACAAACCCGATCTTATTCTTGGCGGTCAAAGCCATAATCATGGCTTGGCTCCAGGTGTTGTAATTGGATCCAATGAGAAGATTGGAAACCAAAACGATGCTTGGGTGATCTCCATTGTGCAGGAAATAGAGACTTGCTGAATCCTCCATGGCCGGTGGAGCTGAGGATCCAACAACCACGCGATTGCCAGAGTTTTCGCCAGCCCTAGTCATTGGACGGGTAGAGGAAAAATTTCCATAGATTGGTAGAGGATTATTGCTCTGATACCATATTACAAAAAGAACGAAAACCACATAGAGAAATCTGTGAAATGAAGCATTCTGTGAATTGCTTGCATAGAAAACCGAGAGGAATGGTCCTTATACACACTGGAAACGAGAGTGGCAGGAGTTTGTTGTAACAAAACTCCAGCTCATCAAAGGAAATAAAAATAAAGAAAATAGCAATTTGCTTAGTCTTATTTACAAGCTAACATCTAATTAACCCTTATTTACAATCTCAACCTCAAAACTCTTAATAATTACTATTCTGAAGACTCATATTTTCATTCAAAAAGAGGGGCAATTTGAGAGTGATTGTGAAAAAACATTTTGGGCATGTTTAGTGGATCTCATTAGAGAATCATATTGTATAATAATATATTAATATAATTTTTGGTATGCATACTGAATTGTATTAACTAATACGGATGATAAATTAATACGATTTTTTTTTCAGAAATTGTAGTAAATAGCAAATTTTTGAAATTAAATTAAGTAAATAATAAATTTTAAAACTATTTGAAGTAAATAATAGTTTATTGTGTAAATATTTAATTTATGACTCGTAAAAAATAATTTACGAAAAAGATCTTTTTACGTGAAAAAAAATCTTTATACCAGTCGTAAAAAGAAAATTTAAGTGAATAAATCTTTTTACTAGTAGAGTGGTACGATACAATGTAGCCCATTTCCACGATAAGTAGTCGTTGAACTTCTTATTGAATTTATGGGATTACACACTCCGAACACACACTTAAAAGTCTCTCAAGATGGTATGTAAATTAACAAGAGAGTAAATTTCTGCAAACTACTGTGTATATTATAAACTTGGTACCATATAAGTCTAGATCCAAAAACCTCTAGCGTTGTGGAGTGGTTGTAAACCCAATTTCTGTATTTTACACCAAAAACAAAAAAAAAAACAAAAAAAAAGAGTGAAAATACGTTACCAAATAAAGCACAAAAATGAAAAGCTGTTTTCATCTAATTCCGCAGGAAAACCTATCGATTCTTTGCTTGTGAAAAACCAGAAATATGAAAATATATTGTAAACCAACTATTTGAAATCTGATGCATGGTTCTGTTGTTTAGCTGTCATTCCGTGTGGTAGATTAATATAAAGGAAAAACGGAAAACGATACAACGTTATTTTAAAATTCAATATTCTGCAGCTGACATACAATAGTGCCCACTTTTCAAAGACTTCGCTTCTTTTTTTTATTTTTATTTTAAATATACTCTAATTTTGCCACGACTCAATATCAAACTAATTGGCAGCTAGTACAGCTGCATCTCCAATGTCGTGATTGGCCGCCACAAGATTCTGAATCTTTCATTTTGAGTGGAGCAAAGTTATCCAATAGCGACTCAAGAAAATCATCACTAAAGTACAAAAAGTAAAGTTTGTATGGTGATATAATCAAAACTCAAATTTTACTCCGTAGCATTATTATTATCTTTATTTTGGAAACTATAGACCTCATTGCATCAGCAACGGCACTTTCTAAGGAATGTAAATCTTATTCTTAAGAAAGAATGCAAAGTTGTCATAAATTGACATTAAAAACTACGTTATAGAAGTTCCAATAACTTATAATATCATAATATGCGTGTGTGTGTATATGTATATATATATAGCAAGGCGCTAAATCAATTTACACAAACCATCCTAATAGTCCATAAGTGAACCAAATATTAGAGTACTAGAGATGATGAGAGGCTATTTTTCTTCATTTGTCTGTTTTGTCATCTTACTTCTTCTTGCAGACACTTTGTCGAGCCTCGAAGCCAAAATCTGCAAGCCGAGTGGCAAAATAAGAGGGAGAAATCCTCCTCCAGGTGAATGCAATCCAGAGTACTCGGATTGCTGCAAAGAAGGGGAGCTCTACACCACTTACAAGTGCTCACCAAGGGTGTCTGGCCGTACAAATGCAGTCCTTACGCTCAACAGCTTTGAGAAGGGCGGTGATGGAGGCGCGCCCTCTGAGTGCGACGAGCATTACCACTCAGACGACACGCCGGTCGTGGCTCTATCGACGGGATGGTTCAACCATATGCATAGGTGCTTCCAGAATATTACCATATATGGTAATGGTAGGAGTGTTAATGCCATGGTTGTGGATGAATGTGACTCTACTGCAGGGTGTGATTCTGATCATGGTTATCAGCCCCCATGTCCTAATAACATTGTCGATGCATCTAAGGCTGTTTGGAAGGCTTTGAAAGTGCCAAAGAGTGATTGGGGTGAACTAGATATATACTGGTCCGAAGCTTGATTTTTATCCTGCATGTTTATCATTGCTAGTACTTGAGATTTGGAGGAGGTTTAAATTGTGCTAGGAGTGTTATGTATTACATGACTATTGAGATTGGTATATTACTTATATACCATCCTTTTCTGTTATTACCGAATAAATTTCATAAATTTCTCCTGAACTATGTCATTTGTGTCAATATATTTTCCGAACTTTAAAACGTACATATTGCACTCTCGATCTATAATATTTCTTCAAATTTACGCAATTAATGAATGTATTTCAATCTAAATAAATTATCAAGCTACTTGTATGTATTTTCTCCTTAAAGTAGTTGTTCAAAAGCAAAAAAACTAGAGAGAAAAAAAGTGGAGAGCGGGCCCGAATTCAATTGGATAAGTTCCGCTTCCACACATGACCTTCTCTGCAACAAACTCTCTTTAAAAGCTGAGTTTAGTGTAGAATTCTACCCAGTTCAAGCTGGCCCCGCCACAAGGAGACAACAATAATTGCTCAATATATTGAAAAACACATGGATAAATTTGTTTAATTAGGAAAATGCAAGAGAAAATCTTAACAATTGTTGGAAAAATATGGTCGTGCAATTCGATTGAACGTAGGTTTTTGTCATGATGTTTCCATTATATGGCGAACGTAATAGAAAATATATGTTTTGTTACTACATGCCTTGTGCGGATAAAAATTAGAGAAAATTACAGATTCTACATCTTTTGATACCTGACTTACTAAAAGTATATTTTTAAAAAATTGTACCCATTAACTAGTTCTAATATAAAAAATAGAAATATATGGACTAATGTTAAATGTTAGAAATAAAAGGGCTCCATTTCATGAGGTATTTTTAAAAATTACCATAGGATTATTTGATTGTTAGTTTGCAATTGAAAAGACAATAAGAGAGGTTCTCTCATATTTTATTTTGGGTCATATGCAATTAGAAGCCCAGTAGAGATAACATCAAAACCAAAAAATAGAGGGAGAAATTTATAAATGCCACTCAAATGACCCAATCTTTACATTTATATCACCCGAAGGTATAAATTTTTGCTCTATGCTACTCAATCTACTTTAAAATATCTAATCCATTTTTATTCAGCAACATATAATATTTTTAAATTTATGTGGCATGTCATGTAATTTACTCAAAAGAAAAAAATAGAGGGGATGAAGAATGTTAAATGAGTGGTGACATTTTAATTAAATCAGAAATTATTTTGTTGTACCATGTGTTTTAGGTAATTTATTTTGAAAGTATACTATCTTTTTCTGATCTTGCCAAATGTGTACCTTCATATTAAATTTAATATTTGAATCTATACCTACTTTCGATCAACACTTAAATTTGATCTTAAAATGTCAAAAATACCCTTGAATACGAGAGAGAAAAAAATTTAAACGAAAAGGCACCAAAAAATCTCATTAAAAAACTAGAAAACACTTTTAAAATTTAGAATTTTCTTTCTCTAATTTTTCAGTTTTTTTTTTTCACATTGTTTTAAAGTTTTTTTTGTTTGTTTTACTTTATCAATTTGAGGGTAATTTTGGTATTTTTTAAAGTCAAAATCTTTTTGTATTGACCGAGAAAATGTAAGAATTTTTGTATTGAATCTGATTTAAAGGTGAGATATAAAAAAACTAATAGTATACTTTTTGAATAAATATAAAATACAAAGGTACAAAAAGGTAAAAACACCTTTAATTATAAGTTAAAGAGCTCCTGGAAAAAAACAAAAAAGACAGGATCCAAATTCTATATTTACACATTTTATTGGGAGTTGGAAAAACGAAGGCATAGCTAATATCTTGTTGATTAGGGCGTGCTTAAGGGCATATTTATATTTATATTTATATTTATTTATTTATTTATTATTATTATTATTATTATTATTATTATTTTGTCTTTACAAGGGGCGTGCTTAAGGGCTAATATCTAGTAATATTACGCAGCCAATATGGGGAACCTCTAGAATAACCATAGTATATATGTCCAAGATGCAGGAGAAAGCTTTATCTGTATGCCATCTACTGGAGAAAAACTTTTCTTCTCTGTTGGCGAATCGCGGTTCTTGTTTGTTGCACTCCTGATCAGGAATGAGCAGAAACAATATGACATAGTGGAGTGACGTTAATCATGGTTGGTCGAGAACTAACAGCTAGGCGTATTGAGTAAAATAGATATTATTTTCCAACTAAGTGATGCAAACTGTTAGAAAGGATACCACAAATTTTCGTAGTAATTATAGAAGTTAGTTACAAGTCGATCTCCAATACATTAATATGTTAAATTGTAAAAGTCTTGCGAGTTTGCCGTCCAACGTTTTTAAGATGAGGTCACTTAGGCTTAGTTTGGTAGTGTTGTAAATTTTAGAAAAATTGCTTTTAGCTGTGCTGAAGGAAGAAGTAGTTGTTACAAAAAACAGCTGAGTATTTAGTAAACTATAATTATAATAACTGTGTTGGTTCTAAAATAAGTGTAATAGCGTTTGATAAATTACGAGATTAAATTGCTGTAGATAGTTAAAAATTATGAATATCTTATATTATATTAGATTATAATATAATATATAATTAAAATATAATATATAATTATTATTATATTTAATATAATAAAAAATTATTATTATATAATTATGACATAGAATATAATAATATTATTAAAATAATAATTAAAATAATTAAAATAACGATTATATTCTATTATACTATAATATAATATATAAAATTAAAATATAATGTATAGTTATTATTATATTTAATATAATACAATAAAATTATTATTATATAACATATTATATAACTATGATATAGAATATAATAACATTATTAAAATGGTTAATATAATTACAATTTTATAAAACATATTATAATATTACATAAAAAATATTAATATTTCAATCATAATATAATTAAAAATTACAATTATATTATAATACAATATATTATATTATATTACACAAATATATTATATAACCATAACGTGTGTAATACACTATAATATATAATAATATTAAAATTATAAGATTATATTAATATTTAATTATAATAATTATTATATTTTTATTAATATAATAAATATAATTTTATCAATATAATATAATGTAATGATATTATTGTAAGAGTCTGAATTTTAGATTGAGAAGATTATAAATTTTAAATTTTATTAGGGGTATTATGGGTATTATGAAAGTTTTATTAATTGTACTATGCTGATTCCCGTACAATCAAAAAGTTAAAGTTGTCTTTAGGCTGCTTCTGATTTTAGCTGTAGATTCTTACAAAATTCTTCAAAAAACACTTTTGAGGAGATTTACCAAACACTAAAATCAACTTCTGCTACAAGCAGAAGCTGATTTTGGGTGGAAAAAGAAATACCAAACTAAGCCTTATTGAGCTTAATCTTGATGGTTGCTCAAATTTGAAGAACCTTCCGGAAATCTCAGAGCCTATGAAGAGCTTAGAATTCCTTCATTTAAGCAGAACAGGGATTAGAGAGCTACCATCATCGATAGGATATCTAATTAGCGTTCAAGAATTGGAGGTTATGGAGTACAAAAATCTCGAGTCCGTCCCGTGCAACATATGCACAAAGGCTGGGCTTTCGGATCTCGATCTTTCAGATTGTCTAAAACTCGAATATTTTCCTATGCCAAGTGGTTTCCTCCGCTGGGATTTGGAACATCTTTATCTTAGCAACTCTAATATAATAGAACTTCCTAGAATCATCAAAGGACTTTCTAAGCTGAGACAGATTCACGTAAACAATTGCAAGAATCTTCGTTCTATACCAGAGCTTCCATTGGGCTTGCAAATTCTTGATGCAAATGGATGCTCGTCATTGGAGATCGTGTCAAATACTAAGAGAGCACTCACACAAGAGTTCTGGGATTATGTTTATAGTGGAGTGGATGATATTCTTGAATTTTCAAAGTTCTGTTATTGCTTGAAATTAGATCAGAAGCAGCGTCAGAATATTTTAATTGATTTCCAGCTTCAAGTTTTTCGGACGGCTACGCAATATGTATATGGAGACAATGAGGTACGTTTAAGTTGTTTAATTTTTCAGATGAACTCTTTATGCAGCCGAAATAAAGAATGACTCTCTTTATGTTATAGAGTTTGCCTTCTATAAATGCTTCGAGTTTTCCGGGGAATGAAATCCCGAAGTGGTTCGAGTATCAATCAGAGGGATCTTATATGAAGCTTCCACTAGAATGGCAGAATTCCAACTTCTTGGGTTTTGTGTTGTGTATAGCTGGTTACTGTAATTCTGACGTCAAATCAAAGCTGGATTTAAGATGTGAAATCAATCTCAGACAGGGCGAAAAGGACGAATTTCCTTTGGGGTTTAATGGTGTAGGGGATAAGTATTTTATAATGTCAACTATATCACATTCAAGCAATGTGTGCATGTGGTATTGTGTTGGGGATTGGTCTGAATGTCTTGATGCAGTGGAAGCGGCATTTGACTTTTTGTTCATTGATTGGGATCAGAGCAAAGGTTACTGGGTTAAGTCTTGCAATTGTGAAGTGAAGAAGTGTGGGATCAAAAGGATATAGAGGAGTTCAGATTCAACTTCATTGACGCCGTTGAAGATCTTGTGCTTGAGGAATCAGCTACAACTCCCGACCAGCCTGAATCCAGTGCACGTGGAACCGTCGACTTCGAAACAGATGAACCACAACGCAAGAAAATCAAATTTACAGATTCCTGTGGCGGCTGATTATTTGATCTCTTCCGAGAATGCATAATCGGTAATTGCGAAAATGTATGAATATGGATTTTGATTTCCTTCAGCTACTTTAATTTGTGAACAATACAGTTTTGTAGTAGACTACGCTTTTATCTATAGTATTTACTTTTTTTTTTTTTTTTACTTATTATTTGTCAAATTAGAGAATTTAAATTAAGATAACTTCCGGTTATTGTTATCCAGCTAGGATTATTTGTTTTTTTTAATAAGGAGATATCCTAAATTTCTATATTAGCTAGTATTTATCTCTTAGAATTTATCTACTTAAGTTAGGATTTATCTATTACTAGAATTATGGGATTCAATGTCAGGAGTGTTGTCATGCTTACCTATAAATACTAGTAGCCTTTTATCAAACGTTCAATATAAGAGAAAATATATTTTTTTTCCTCTCTAAAATCTACATTATTATTATTATTATTATTATTTTTGTGTGTGTTTATCCTTCTTTCAGGTTTATGGTGTTCGGAAAAGAGAACCGACATAATAAAACTAATGGTTATGCATTTTGCAGTTATGTTGCATTCTTCTCAAGAAATTGATAAAGTGGTAATGATAAATTTTTTTTTTTTGAAGACAGGATTTCTGAGGCCGAAGTAAGTTGGAGCTGAGTTTGGTGGTCTGCTCCGTTAAAATCATTGTTTCTAATACGGACATCCCAATTTCAGAAATAAGAGGATATTGATGGAGATTAAAGTTGCTATTTGAATAATGATTTCTGTTCTGAAAGAAGGCAAGACTACTTTTATGTAAATTTGTTTTAATTTTGCCACGGCTTTTTATCTCTATTATTTCTTCTTGGTTTCTGATGACTGATTTTTGTACTTACTGAATGAATAGTGATATGTTAATTCAACCATAATATTTAGTATCTAGACAACGAGTATTTGGCTTTGTTTTGAAAATGTTGGCAGTTTCTGACATTGTTGGATCTGTTCACAACAAAGAATTGAGTAAGAAAGAATGTTCTTTTACTTGAGGATTTGTTGTAAAGTACAGATATGAGACTAATGTTTAAGGAAAACTAAGTATTTTTGTTATTGTTTGGTTATTAATAGCAAAAGTGTTGCTCGCATCCTGATGACTTTGTAAAAGAAGAAGCGTGGCTAAAGTTATTTCAAAGTTCGCAACTTTTGACGTCCGATGATAGCTTTTTTGTAGTGAAGAATGCTGGCTGTTTCTTGCACTGCTGGGTTTGTTGTGGTTAGCTCGATCGGCTAGAACACAGATGGATTAAGTTCGCGTGAATATCAATTCTTTTGTAGCATGTTTCTTACGACGGTGTAAGTCTGGCCCCTATTGTCTCTTGCAATGTGTTTTGAAATTGTTAATTTGCAATATAGCCAAAATGTTTGTTTTGATCCTTATTTCTTTTTTGTTTTCTAAATTAAGTGAAGTTACCAAAGCAAATCATAAAAGTCCTTATTAGGAGTATAATCTGTTTGTTTTCTCAGAGTGTCTGCGGATTGTTTCCTTGAGTTCTGTAGTTCATAGGGCGTAAAGTGTGTAGGGCCTTTGACACGATATTTTGCACAACAATCTCGGTAATGTCATCAACCAATTGATCTATTTATTCAACATATTTTCAAAATGGTTTTCGACAATTGAAATCCAATTTATCCCTTTTCCCGTTCATGGTTTTCCAACTGGAGTGTGTCCTTTTTTAACCAACTACATGACAAGCCATCAATTTTTGGCTCACACTTTGCGTTGGTTAGCTCTCTTGTTCAATATCGAAACTTGTTTTCTTCTTCCCAACTTCTTTGATTCGACGATGGCTTGGAATTTTGTATGTTTTGTCTCTGAAAATAGTGAAAAAAGGTTGTTCTGGCTATGCTTCCATGTTTATTTTAGTTATATGTCCTTTCAATTCTACTGTTCTGTATGCAGTAAAAAGAGAAGAAGTACCTAAAGATTGCTGCATTTTGGTGAAGTGCTGCATTTTGATACTTGTCTCGTGATACCAAAACAGAGATCGAAACCAGGAATCACCCAAATGAACCGAGTTAAATTGAAGTAAATAACAGATGAAAAGACTTTATGGTTTTTCCCAAAGGTAGTTTTCTGTAATTACCTAACATTAGCATTAGTTTGGGACTCAGAAGATGTTGATTTCTTCTCATAGATTTTCCTTTCTTTAGGTTAAACCAGAGTTTCCCCCAATAGAGTTGATACTGCTGTTTGTCAATTGATGATGCCTAATAAATCGGTTGCTGCTCGGAGACCAAGACTTCTAAAATCTGCCATATCAGCACTGAGTTTCCTAGAATGAATATTTGGATAATTTTTCATTGTACTTAAATGGTTTGACTATAAGTCATTGCCATATTGGATGGTGTAAATGTTGGTCTCCGAATCGAATTCGGATGCGGAAGCGTGGGGTAGGCGGATCGTGTATAACAAAAATTTTCATAAAATCTTTGAGATATTCTATAGATTATATTAATTTATGCACGAATAAATTAATAACATAAATTTATATATTAAGAACTCAATGTCTTCCACGTCAATTCCTAGAATCCACGAAGACGTGTGTGCGGGCACACCTTAGACAAAACGGGTTAGAATAAACACTCAAATTTTCACAAACACCAACGCATGCATGATGTGAAATTTTTGGAGAAAAATTTTCCCTTCCCTCACTAAGAGAATTTCGGCCACCCCTTTTAAAATTAGGGCAAAAATTATTTTTTGAAAATTGTCTCGCGCAATTTTCTATTATTCTCTCATTTATAGAGTAGAAGTCAAACTTCTAGAAGGAATCCAATCTCTATCTCCAATATAAAACTTGTTAATTATCTCCTATTTAAATTTAGAACAAAATCTCCCACTCCCTTATCTTTAGTGTGGCCGGCCACCTTAGGGGATTCTCATCCCTGTGTGGCGCCAATATCAGATAGGGAAGGAAGAGAAAATCATTATTTATCTTGCAGTCCAATTTTGATTCAAATTCAAATTCCAATTTAAGTCAAACTTAAATTAATTTGAATTCTAAATTGAGCAACTTATCAAATAAGTTTCAATAGATAAATCTAGAGGTGTTCAAATTCAAATTTAAATAATCACATTATTTAAATAATAATTAATTCTCAATTAATTATTTTCGAGTGTTTAATTTTAGAATTCCGTAATTCTAAAATTCCCATTTTGCCCTCTGTGTCTGGCAGAATTACTAGGACGGCGCGGGGACTAATGGACCTATAATCCCGAGCTCCAATAAAATTAATAATCAATTAAACACTTTAATTAATTAATTAATTCTATTAATTCCAATAGTTACTCCACTATAAACTTGGAATTGCACTCTCGAAATTATAGATATAAATTACTTCTAAACTGTGAAGTGTCCATT
>NW_010357431.1:183439-188947 GCF_000414095.1 Morus notabilis
TGCTGCTCGGAGACCAAGACTTCTAAAATCTGCCATATCAGCACTGAGTTTCCTAGAATGAATATTTGGATAATTTTTCATTGTACTTAAATGGTTTGACTATAAGTCATTTCCTTATTGGATGGTGTAAATATGTCAAATAAGTTTATATACAAATAGTAACCAAGTACTCAGATACCAAAGGTCCAAAACTACTATTTCTTTGTCTTCAGTTGGCTCATGAATTGCTCAAATGTGTAAATCATCTGATTTTCTTTTCGTGATCATGTCAAGTGGTTCTCAATTGAAATTCTTGTGTTTTCTCCGTATAAATAACACATTGCTTCCGTATGTATTTGATGTTGGAAAAAAACACACCTTTACACTCATGCAGAAAAACAATAAATTAAAACAAACATAACAAAAAAACAGATAAAACACAGATTTAAGTAGTTCCGAAAAATTTCCTACATCTACGGGAGAGGGAGAAAAAAATTCAATAACAGTTTCAGAATTACATACTCAACACACTTCTCACTTTCTCTCTCTACCCAAAATCCCTTATACCATTGCCTATCTCTCTCTTCACTTTTCCTTATTTCTCTAAAAAAGAGACCTCTTTCTCTGCACTATTCTCTGAGTACACATAAAGTCTTATACAAAACACTTATTTATAGATTTCAAATAAACTATAAAATAACCCTTGCGTATTTACCAGACCTAAGTAGCAATATAACTTTATTATGTGAAAAATATGTATCGACGTCAAGTCGACATCAAGTCAAAAGAAAAAGTTAAACTTTAACGAAAAGTCAATTTCATGATAAATTGCACAAAAATGAACAAAGTCATAAGACTTAACTAAGTTACTGTTTTAATTAGAGAGTTGACAAACGGTAAGAAATCTAACATCTAGTTGTACCAGCCTTCGAAGGAAAGGTTATTATGATTATGAAAGAAGTGACACCGTAACTGAGTTAGATTGGTTAGCTACCCTACTCCTCACTGGTTATGCGCGCTTTTGTACAACCGGATAGGGCCCATAAGAAGTAAAAGATAATAAAATGAAAAAATGAAGCCGTTCCATCCATATAAGGGTACAGTATTCGATAAGAAGAATGAAAAGAAAGAAAAACACAATTGAATGTCATTCAGAACATGAGATACGATGTGAATGACTAAAAAGAGACAAAAGCTGAACAAAATATGTAATGAAAGAAGAACATAAGCAATATACATTTTAGAAGTACAATGTGTCTTAGGATATATGACATGAATGCATATATGGGTATGCATAATTATTGTATTTATTATGATCTATTGTTACTTGCTGAGTGAAAGCTCATTAAGTTTGTTTGTGTTGTAGAAAGCTCGGATAAGGTACCAGCTCCCTGAAACTTGTTGCTGGGCATGCAGAGAGGATGTAGCAGCAGAGTGTGTGCAAGTGGGTAGTGGATGCATCGCGTATTTTGGAAACGCTGCTGAGATTTATGTGTATAAAGTAAATAATGCTTTATGAATATAGATGAATTATGTAATGAAAGTTAAGTTTACGAGACAGTGAGGCTATGCATAGCAACTTCAAGTCACAAGGTATGATTAATATATCTAAATGCTATAGTATTAACGGAATGCATAGCAAAAATGTTACAACATTAAGACGTATGAATGATAATGATGTGCAAATGACAGGTTAAATACATGTCCACGAATAAGGAGGACAAGATCAAAGTTTTAAAAGGAAAATTGAAAATGTTTCTGATGTTTGAATTTTATAAAAAGCACTAAACGAAGATTTATTCTGCAAAGAGTATTAGAATCAATTTTACTACTGTTAAAAAAAATTAACCTGAATTTTAAGAGATTATAAATAGAAAGTAGTAGAGGATGTGTAATACTAAGTATCAACATAGAAATAATGACCAAATGTTAAAGGGTCATCACATCAATACTCTTCATCCACAACTTAGACCTAAGGGAGCTCCTCTAAACCACACTACTATCAACAACAATCAACAAAACTCTAAGATTCTCAAAACAAATCTGAATAAACATAAAGAGGTTTGCATGTTCTTATCAAGCCATATGTGATGAAATTTCCTCTCTACAAATTCATTTTTGAACCTAATTTAAAAGCACATTATACCCATGTCTACATGCAGCCAATCCAAGTAATTAAATTTGAAAATAAAAGGCCCAGTAGGATATAGTTGGAATGACTTAAAATAAATGAATAAATAAATGAGCGCGTAAATAAATAAGACATTCAGTTCCAACACGACAGCCGGAACCTCATATCCTTTTTCTGACAGGAAGACAAACTGAAAATTACCGTATTACAGGCATCAGTAAGAATTTGTACAAATTACTTACACAACCAAGTGCACAAGCCTACCCGGACCGAGTTTCGGGTTCCGCCCCCGAGGATGCACTCTCCACATCCTATCTAGGCCATCAGCAATATTTTCTTACCGGTTCGCAAGTTCTCTTTTCTTAAGAAATCATTCATTAAACATCATGAAATCGTTATTATAATCCCATGAACTACAACAAGTCGTGGGTCCCCATGAACTACAACAAGTCATGGGTCCCCATGAACTACAGCAAGCCAAGGTTTTCAAATAGTTTTCTTTCGTAAACAAGCCCCTTTCTTTAAAACATTTGCAAGGCCAAAACTCTTTTTGAAAATCAGGCTCACAAGGAAAAGGGGATAGAAATCCTACCACAAATTTACCAAACTTGTGGCTAGCAACGCACTATCCCAGCTTCCGCTTCCTTAAGCCACTCAGTCCGAGTCCTCCGCTATCACTGTCACAAGACAATACTTTAGGATTCCAATCACATTTCTAAAGTAATTCAGACTCAATCATATCCTTTGATTTTCCTATTAGTGTGCCATAATCAATTTCATGTTTCAAATCATAATTCCAAGGGTTTTAATTCCAAAACATGGATTAATGATGCTAATCAATCGACTCTAGGTCCCCAAATGAAGCTAATTTGGGTCCTCCCCGAAAACAGAGGTCAAAATAGCAATTTCAGGCCAAACAGGGTCAAACCCCGTGTACACCGGTCGACCGGTGACAGAACAGGGCATCCCCACCGGTCAACCGGTGGTGTGCAATCCGGTCGACCGGACCAGTCGACCGGTGGCCTCAGTGTAATCTGGTCGACCGGTGAAGAACTCCAGTGCGAGAAAACTCATGGAAATTAGTTTGAAAACCTGGAAATCCAGTCCCAATTCACAATATCTCAAGAGACAACACCTGAATCTGGGTTCTAGGCACTAAAACAAGTCCAAAGAATCCAAGATTCCCAATTCAAGAGAGGTTTTTCAGAAATCTTACCTTGAATCCTTCTCTTGACGTTGAAAACTCTTTGAAACTTTCCTTTGGTTCGAACTCCGGTTACTTTGAGACAAAACAGGAGAGAGAACCGAGAGAGAGAGTGAGAGAACGAAGAGAAGAGAGAGAGAGAGAGAAAGAGAGTGGCACGGGAGGAAAAAAGGGAAAAAAAGGAAAAGGAAGAAAAGAGAAAAAAAAAGAAAAAGAAAAGAAAATAGACAGGTACCAACATTTAAAAAAATAGTCCAGAAATGCGCCCATACACACTTCTGGGTTAAAATAAAATTACTGAGAATATTTAAATACCTTGAAATTATTTAAATTACACGTTAGAAATATTTATTAATAAAAACCAATTAATTAAATCAGATTAGGCATACTAATAATTTGTAATTATCGCAATTAATCCCATTTAATTCTTCGGGGTGTTACAACTCTACCCCACTTAAGGAATTTCATCCTCGAAATTAGAACTCACCTCACTGTGGAAACAGATCCGGGTATTGTTCCTGCATCATCGTTCCAAGCTCCCATGTCGCTTCTTCAACTCCATGGTGATGCCACAACACTTTCACTAACGGTATCTCACGATGACGCAGACTCTTCATCTTCCGGTCAAGAATCTGAACCGGTGCCTTCTCGTATGTCGTGTCATACTGTATCGGAACGTCATACCATTGCATTACAGCTTCCGGATCAGGTTGACATTTCTGAAGCATGGAGACATGGAACACGTCATGCATGTGAGATAACTCAGGCGGTAAAGCCAATCGATTCGCCACAACACCGACTCGTTGCACGATCAGGAATGGTCTAATATACCTTGGCGCAAGCTTCCCTTTCACACCAAATCGAACAACTCCCTTGCAAAGGGAAACCTTCAACAGAACAAAGTCGCCTTCCTGGAATTCCAAAGGCCTACGCCTCCTGTCGGCATAGCTCTTTTGATGACTTTGAGCTGTAGGTAGTCATTCCCGAATCACAACTATCTTCTCATTATTCTCTTCGACAACCTCTGGCCCAGTAGTGAGTCGATCCTCTGGTTCCAACCAACAAACATGTGATCTACAAGGACGACCATACAAAGCCTCAAACGGTGCCATACAGATACTGGCCTGATAGCTATTGTTGTAGGTGAATTCAGCAAGGTGCGGGTATTTCTTCCAGTTCCCGCCAAAATCCAGAATACAAGCATGAAGCATATCCTCCAGAATTTGAATAAATCTCTCAGATTGCCCATCAGTCTGAGGATGAAATGTTGTACTGAAGTTCAATTCTATTCCTATGGCTTCCTGGAAACTCCTCCAATACCTTGCATTAAAACGCGTGTCACGATCGGACATGATCGACAACGGTACTCCGTGAAGCCTGACAACATGCTCCAAGTACAACTCTGCCATGATCTTCTGAGAATACGTCGTATGAAACGATATGAAATGCACAGATTTTGTCAACCTGTCCACCACCAACCAGATGGCATCGTGCCTCTGCTCAGTTCTCGATAGTCCCATCAGAAAGTCCATCGTGATGTGCTCCCATTTCCATCCTGGAATAGGTAGAGACTGTAACTCTCCAGCTGGCTTCTGATGTTCAGCTTTAATCCGAAGGCAAGTTACGCATTCTGAGATGTGCTCACGAACGTCTTTCTTCATGCCTCTCCACCAGTACTGTCTCTTTAGGTCTTGATACATCTTGGTACTTCCCAGATGAATGGCGTACCTCGATTTGTGAGCCTCATGCAGAATTGTCTTCTTAATCTCATCCACTTTAGGAACAGCTAGGCGGTCGTGAAAGTACAGTGTCCCATCCTCTCGGATTCTCCAATCCTCAAGTTGTTCTCCATTTTGGATTCGAACCCAGATTCCTTGTAGATGAGAATCTTACCACTGGTTCTGCTTGACTTGTTGCACAAGAGCTGGTGCTGGGATTAGATTATACACCATTGCCTGGTTATAATCCTCGTGGTACTGGAGATCATAATCACTCACAACTTCAGTCCTCTTCCAGTCTTCCAGAGCTAATGACGCTAAAGTCCCTGAGGTCTTCCTGCTAAGGGCATCAGTTACCACATTAGCTTTTTCCGGATGATACTAAAGCGTGAAGTCGTAATCCTCAATGTACTCCACCCATCTCCTTTACCTGAGGTTCAGATCTTTTTGAATAAACAAGGACTTCAGACTCTTAT
>NW_010357432.1:0-747 GCF_000414095.1 Morus notabilis
TCGCTTGACTTTTGTGTTGCGAGTGCATGCGTCCACCACGGTCAGGGCTGTTGTTCTGGAACTCAATATTTTTTGCTGGATATTGTGTTCAAAGGTTTGTTGTATCTTGCGGGTAATTTGCCATTTAAAACTCATTAGCAAACTTTGAGAAGTGAGGGCAAATAAAACCTTAAAGGAAAGTATTCCTATACGCCTCAAACTCTCTTTCTGCTTTCTCTATTCTTTTCATCCTCCCAATTCTGAATTTCTTCAACAATCTTTAAGGTTTTAACTTGCTGCAATGGAGGTTGAAAAGAACATGACGTCTTTCCTTAATCTAAATGTTCAACTTGATCGTTTTGATGGTACCAACTTCACCCGCTGGAAGGGAAAGTTGTTCTTCCTTTTCACCGTGCTTAAGATCGCCTATGTGCTTGATCTAAAATTGGAGCCACTTTCTAAACCAAAAGAGGACGATTCCGAAGAATTGAAGATCGCAAGGAAGAAGCGTGGAGATGATGAAATCATGTGCTGGGGTCATATTCTCAACACTCTCTCCGATAGGCTCTACGATCTTTACAATTCGATGGAGTCTCCGGTGAAGAGTTGAAACGCTCTCGAATACAAATACAAAACTGAGAAGGAAGGTACGGACAAATTTCTCATCTTGAAATTTCTAGAATTTGTCATGGTTGATACCAAGTCCGTTCTAGATCAAATACATGAATTGCAAGTCATTGTTACTAAGCTTCGTGAATTGAAGGTTGA
>NW_010357432.1:2650-10598 GCF_000414095.1 Morus notabilis
CATATGAAGTATGGAAAGGAAGAAAACCAAACTTGATGTATTTAAGGGTGTGGGGCTGTCTAGCCTTTTATAGAATTATTGACCCTAAATCATCAAAGTTAGGAGCTAGAGGTATTAGAAGTGTTTTCGTAGGTTATGCTGAAAATTCCAAGGCTTATAGATTATTGAATCTAGATTCTAATGTTATTGTGGAATCAAGAGATGTTGAATTTGTTGAGAACAAGTTTAGCCTTGATTCTACCATTGAATTAGAATCTAATGTTAATCGACCATATGTTGACGTTCTCGGTACGTCCACAAATAAAAGGAAAGAGTCTATGACATCTTTCGAACCGAGAAGAAGTCAACGTGAAAGGAAAGAAAAGAACCTAGCACCGGATTTTATTTCATCTCAAGCTTTAACCTTTTTGGTTGAAGGAGATAGAAATTGTGTACTTAATAAAATACTATTGTTGCTTAATGTAGAGGAAGATCCAAAGATATTTAATGAGCTATGACTTCAAGGGATGCCTCCTTTTGGAGAGAGGCCGTGAATGATGAAATGGATTTGATTATCTCGAATCAAACTTGGATCTTGGTCGATCTTCCTCCGGGATCAAAACCAATAAGCAACAAATGGGTGTTTAGGAGAAAGTACAATACCGATGGGTCTATACTAACATTCAAAGCTAGATTAGTAGCTAAAGGCTTTAAACAAAAGCGCGGTATAGACTATTTCGATACATATGCTCCGGTAGCTAGATTGACATCCATAAGAGTGCTATTTGCAATTGCATCGATATGCAATTTGCATGTGCATCAAATGGATGTTAAGACGGCTTTTCTAAATGGTGATCTTGATGAGGAAATCTATATGGAACAACCTGAAGGGTTTGTACTACTTGAAAATGAAAAGAAGGTTTGCAAGTTAGTCAAGTCTCTTTATGGTTTTAAAGCAAGCACCAAAATAATGGCATGAGAAATTTGATAATGTCATTTTATCTCATGGTTTTAAGCATAATAATGCGGATAAATGCATATACTCTAAATTTACAAATTGTTTTGGTGTGATAATATGCTTATATGTTGATGACTTGCTCATTTTTGGAACAAACATGCAAGGGTAAATGATACCAATAAATATCTAACTTCACAATTTAAGATGAAAGATCTTGGTGAAGTAGATACTATCTTAGGTGTAAGAATGAGGAAGCATAGTGGGGGTTACTCGTTGTGTCAATCTGATTATATTGAGAAGGTGCTTCTCAAATTCAATCATTTGAAGTTTAAAGAAGCAAATACCCCATATGATTCTAGTATTAAATTACTAGAGAATGCAGGCAGAGCGGTGGCACAGCTTGAATATGTTAGTGCGATCGGTAGCTTAATGTATGCTATGCATTGTACAAGACCCGACATAGCATTTGCGGTATGCAAAATGTCTAGGTTCACGAGTAACCCGGGTATCGAACATTGGAATGCAATTGGAAGAGTACTTGGTTATCTTAAAAGAACCATTAACTTGGGTTTGTCATATAATGACTATCCGACTGTACTTGAAGGGTACTCGGATGCAAGTTGGATAACAAGTGCAAGTGATAATAAATCTACATCCGGGTGGATTTTCACAATTGCAGGAGGAGCCGTCTCTTGGGCTTCTATGAAACAAACGTGCATAACTCACTCTACGATGCAGAGTGAGTTTATAGCACTTGCCGCTGCAGGCAAAGAAGCGGAATGGCTAAGAAATCTATTGCTTGATATTGAGTTGTGGCCACAACCGATGCCATCTATTTCTTTGTACTGTGATAGTGAAGCTACTTTGTCTAGAGCTTATAACAAGGTTTATAATGGTAAATCTAGACATATTAGCTTGAGACATGAATATGTTAAACAATTAATAACCGATGGTGTTATTAATATTGTTTATGTTATGACAAACAAGAACCTAGCGGATCCTTTGACGAAAAGTCTTTCAAGAGACTTAGTCAAAGAAACATCTAGTGGAATGAGACTGAAACCTTTCTTTGAAAGAGTCACCAATGATGGTAACCCAACTATGTAATAGTTGTACCACTATTCTATAGTTAAATGGGTAAGAACAAATTATTGTTATGTGACCAGGTTAGCACCGAACTTTAATTAGTCCCTTCTAGGATATCGATGCAAAAATAGCTACATGTTTGAGGTTGAGTTTATACTCTTAATGAAGTTCTAGTCTCTTAGTAGCTAGAGATATAATTCGAACTTCACCTAAGTGAACATAAGGAATGGTGCCGTTCCTAACAAGACCTTGGTTTAGTCTTATAAATGTTCATGAATCCAAGACAGAGCATAAGGCCGGAATAGTGCTAAACGATTGGAACAATTTTTAAATCTGGGATAACACATATGTGATATATTTCCGGTATTTGCTTAAGAGACAAAGTTTAATGCAAAGCACACTATTGTCTTGTGAATACTTTGAAGTATAGTTACTAAGTAAAGGTTAAAATCGAAAGTTACCTTTATGTATGTATGTGTTTATCATTGTTAATTCTGAAGAAATATTACAATTTAGTGGGGGATTGTTAGAGAGATTGTAATATATCTCTCAATTTTGATATCACAAAATTGGATTAAAACACATTCGGGAAGAGTGGGCTGATACAAGCGCGTGCTGCAGCGCGCAGGAGTGCGCGCTGCAACGCACGGACGCGCTGCAGCCTGCGCAAAACAGACCTCTCAGGTCTGTTTTGCTAGGCCCGCGCACTGCAGCGCATTGAAGCGTGCGCTGCAGCACACGGACGTGCTGCAGCCTGCGCAAAACAGACCTCTCAGGTCTGTTTTGCTAAGCCCGCGCGCTGTAGCGCATAGCAGTGTGCGCTGCAGTGCAAATTATTAACGAAAAATGTGTTTTCGTGCGTTTTAGAGATCTGAAAAGGTCTCGAACCATTGCATATATTTGTGATATGTTTTCTCACATATCTGAGCACTTATTAACAATAGAAATAACTATTGATATAAGTGCATCAGCATATAAAAGATAACCATCAAATTGAAAATGTATCTTTATGTGAAAGGTTGTAACACTTAAAGAGGATGGATGCATCCCTATCTTTATTTGATGGACTTCAGAAAATACAGATTATTGTTGTTCTGGAACTCAATATTTTTTGTTAGATATTGTGTTCAAGGGTTTGTTGTATCTTGGGGGTAATTTGTCATTTAAAACTCATTAGCAAACTTTGAGAAGTGAGGGCAAATAAAACCTTAAAGGAAAGTATTCTTATACGCCTCCAACCCTCTTTCTGCTTTCTCTATTCTTTTCATCCTCCCAATTCCGAATTTCTCAACAATTTTAACTATATGGTTTGTTTCATTACACACTAATTTCTTTAGTGTTCAAGAATTTGTTTTTTTGTTTATTTTAATTTTTTTTCTATAGAGCATGATAAGAGTATGATTAAAGCTTGCACAATAAAAGGTAAAACACGAATACAAGTGGACTAGGGGCCTGACCAGACCTATAAGGCACCCCTAAAAGTTTAAAATTTAAAATCAAAATATCTTATAATTCAACAATTACAATGCTTAAAAAAGATTTTACTTCCTGTTTTTTTTTTCTTTTGACTTACTTTCCACTTCAATATTCTTTTTTTTTTTGGCTCAATTTCATTGGAACTTGACATGGTTCCTTGAAATCAAATTTTATATTATTGATTGTTTAGAGTTATTTTTGCTGAGAATCTTTTCGTATTTAAAGTTCTTTGCTGTTTTCTTCAAAAAAACAAAAAAAAATTATTATGTTATAGCTTGTTTATCGCAACAATGTTAGTGGACTCAAATTAGCAGTTTAATTTTTATTATTTCCTTAAAAAACATAATGACTAATCAATCTTATTATAAAATATTATTTAATAGATCTAAATATTAAAGTAAGAAAAAGTTAAGCCTCGTTTGATAACATTTTTGTTTCGAGAAATTTACTGAACTTACCCTTAGAAGTATATGGGTATAGAGTTTTATCCTTACTCTTAATTAATACTTTTTTTTTGCTAATATAGTATTTGATTAAAAGGGTACTATTCAAAAGTAAGGGATAAAAATCAAGACTTATGCAATTTAAGGTTATTTGTCTACTTTTCCCTTTTTTTATTTTTTAAACAAAAAATAAAAATACTTTTTCATGTTTTTTATTTTCATTTTCTTAAACAAAAAAATATATTCATAAAATGCGTTTGATAACAATAATTTTGTTTCATTATATGTTTTTAAACGAATACAAAAATATTACATGAACTTGATGTTGGGACCAAAATAACAAGATGTGATCAATGTCGAGATCGGACTGACGTCTCGGGCTGCACATGTCAGGCCCGGTGTCGAGATTTGGTCGAGAGGCTAGAGCCAATGCTTGGATTGTACCGTTGTGCAAGGACCGATGTGAAAATCAGACTGCTAGGCTTCATTTAATCTATCTTTTCTTTCTCTTCTTAACTTAATAAATAGACATTGTGATAAAGTTTAACAAAAATATTTAGAAGAAAATAGGAAAAAAAAACTTGTTCATCAAGTTTAACAATAATATTAGAAGAAAAAAGAATTTAAATCATCAAGTATCTGTATACTTTTAAAAAAGACATACAAAATAATAAACTTATTCGATATCGCAAAATAAAGTACCAGAAACTAATAATTTTTTAAATATAAAACTAGTCTTAAAACTGATAATTATCCATGAAATATTAGTTTTTAGTGAGATCTAATTTATCTATTAGCTCTCCATATATGTTGATCAATTTCATCACGAACGCGATGCATTTCGCACAATTGATTTTGAGTCACATTAAAATCCACAACTTCATTCGATGAGCCCACAGTCCCTTGAATATTAATTGTCCCCTATTCTAAATTTAGTTCTCTAGCTGAATTAAAAAAAGTATCGTCACTTGCATTCATCAAATCATAAGGAGGCATTTGCTTCAGGAATTAAAAACAAGCCTTCAAACACTCTGAAACACTGCTCAATGACATTTCCCAACGAGGAATGTTGATAATTGAAAAGTTGTTTTGAGTCTCTCGGTCGACTTTGACTCTTTCTGTATTCATTCAAATGATATCTCTCCCCGGTGAAAGAAATTCGGGCATGTTTGTATATCCAGAATCAACAAGACAATACTTTCCTAAATCAATACGTAATAACTTATGATAGATTTTAATGTGTAAATTTACACTTAGGGTCCGTTTAATTCGTTGATTCGAGTTTAAATGTGATTTTATGTGAGAACTTTTTACTGTAGTAAAAAAGTCAGATGTGACTGTTTCTGAGAGTTTTTTACTGTAACAAAACTCGAATTATAAACTCGAATCAGTGAAATGAATGGAGTCTTAATAATTTAAGATGACAACATATGTACACTTACCACGTGATGGCATTGGAAATTTATTCTCCTCTCTAGTTGGTTGTACCTTTCTTTCATGATATGGAATTTGATCTTCGGTTGGAACATGTGTTGTATTTAACATGAGTTCCATCTAGCTTTAATGCAATTCTATAAACATAGAATTTACATGAACACTAGGCTAAATAAGATCCTAATAACATTCAAATTTGGCCTAACTAAAATGAAAAAAAAAAAAAAAAAAAGGAAAAAAAAATTTGGCTCATTAATTTTTTTTTTTTTTTTTATTTAATCTGTCTTTTTTTTTTTTTTCATTCGTCTTTGGATCGTCAATCAAGTAGATAGAGGATGGGATTTTCCTTTTCCTTGTTTGAGTGGATTTTATCCATTACTTATTATTGTTCGACACCTTGCACCCCGAGTTTTAAAATTTAGTAAATGAGGCCCTAAATTTTAAACTTTGTTGCAATTGTGTTCCAATAATAAACTAGTGCAATAAGTTAATGATAAAATGTTTCAGAATTTTTGGACAAAATATACCCTAATTTTTTTGTATAAGTTGAACCACAAGCTTCGTAATTTCAGTGTTGAGGACAACAATATCCGTTTATTAAATGACATCTCTAATTAGATTACGATGACCTGTACTATTTATTAAGCATTGTCAAATTTAGTCGTAATTGTTAAAATTAAAAGTTTGGAGTCTAATTTAAAAAAAGGTTAAAAGTCTGGAATGCTCTAAAATAAATTAAAGACAAAGTTGAGCGGTGTTCATGATACAGAATAACCACGAGTAAAACTTGCTCTATTCGGCTTCATCAAGGAAAAATATAATTAAAATTTTCCTTTCTTTTTGCTTAGAAAGGATTAGTTTATTTACTAAGGGGTGCCGTTGGCCTTATTAGAAAATAGCTGTCAGTTTTTCAGAAGTATGCTACACGTACAGTACTTATCTCATTCCATTAGAATAGTAATATATTTTTTTTTGAGTTCCTTAAAACAATAACGTTATGCCCAAAACCTCTTTGTCTAGTAGCACTGAGGAGTTTGGGGCGGGTTTAATTTTGTGTTGTATTAAAAAAAAATTATGTGTGTGAGAAATTTAATAGAATAACTAATCAATAAGTGAAATTTGCAAAATGATTTTTTTTTTTCATTTTTACAGAGAATTTACTACTATAAAAATTATTATTAACATCGGTCGAAAACCATTGTTAAAGATTTTTTAACGACGGTTTTTAAACTGACCTCGTAGGTATTAATGTGCTAATAAAACTTTTTATTAAGTCAATTTTACAAAGGGCTCTGTATGTGTAATATTGTACTTGATTGAAATAGAACTATGTTTAAAAATTTATTATTTACTATAATTACAGTTAAAATATTTGTGATCACATGGCTTATGTCTAGTAATTTTTTCTCTCATGTCAATTCGACTGCTTGTGGGCTAGACTCTTTTTTATCAGTTTTCTAAATAATACCCTAAACTATGTACTTTAGTTCAACTTATCACTCGAATTTTGAAAATGGTTCATTTCACCCGTAAAAAATGTAAAATCCGTGCATGTATGTACGATACGTATGTCCTGTGGGGTGGAGCCCTGTGTGTTGTCAGAGGCTCGGGATTCTGTAATTAATTTATATTTTAAATGTAGTTGAGTGGGGCTCGTCTGGGAATCTGCTTTATTAACTCCTAATCGAGCTCCACGTCACCCACCCCGTTTTGGGGGCGTGACAATTTCACTATCTGAAATGATGTACATATAGTTCAAAATATCCCTTCAGTTTTTACTACTAAGAAAATGATGACATGGCTTTAATAATTTTATAGATGTCCACTAAACTATTAATTTTAAGTCAACTTACTTTTGAGTTATTAATTTTTGAGTCAACTTGCTCCTTAATTTTTCAAAAGATCAGGGCTAAATTAATATAAAATCAATATTTAGGGGGCATTTATAAAATTATACTAACTTTGCATGTAAATAATAATTACAACAGACATCAACCACAGTCTAATAAATCCAAATATTATATGAGTTTACAGAATTCCCGATTCCTTACACTTTTATATCAGAGGATGAACACAATCTCACTTGATCGGTCCGTAGCACAACTCAGCTACTGTGCACTGCTCCTAGAATCTCCTAGGAGGGGTTTAATACATTTAAAACATAAAACGTGAGCGAAAGGCCCAATAGGATATAATTTAAAATGACTTAAAAGTAAATGAATATATAAATATGCGGGTAAATAAATAAATAAATAAATGAATAAATAGACATTCAGTTCCAACAAACAGCTGGAACCTCACATCCTTTTTCTCAAAGGAAATAAATGTAAAATCTCCATATTACAGGCTTCAGCAAGTAATTAGTACATATTACTTACCTAACCAGGTGCCTCGCTTACCCGGACCGAGTTTCGGGTTTTGCCCCCGAGGATGCACTATCTGCATCTTATCTAGGCTTACAACAATAGACTCTCTTACCAGTTCACAAGATCTCTTAGTTTAAGAAATCATTCATTAACTTTCTGAAATCGTTATTATGACCCCACGAACTACTCAAGCCGCGGGCCCCATG
>NW_010357432.1:10636-12512 GCF_000414095.1 Morus notabilis
GAGTCATGGTTTTCAAAGAGTTTTTCTTTCGCAACCCAACCCCTTTCTTTAAAACATTTCCAAGGCCAAAATCCTTTTTGAAAACAAGCTCACAAGGAAAATGGATAGAAATCCTACCTCGCACTATCAAACCTAGGACTAGCATTGCCTTTTCCGGCTTCCGCTTCCTCAAGCCCCTTCAGTCTGAATCCTCAGCGATCACTGATTGAAGACAACACTTTAGGATTAATTCTCATTCCTAAAGCAATCCAATCTCAATTACCAACCAAGATTTCCTATTAGTGTGCCCTAATCCATTTTCATGTTTCAAATTATCATTCCAAGGGTTTTCAATCTCAAAACAAGGATTAAAGATGCTAATCCATTCATCTCAAGTCCCCAAATGAAGTTAATTTGGGTTCTCCCTGAAAACAAGGGTCAAAACAACAATTTCAGGCCAAACAGGGTCAGACCCCGTGTCAACCGGTCAACCGGTCAACCGGTGACAGAACAGTGCATCACCATCGGTCGACCGGTGGTGTGCAATCCGGTCGACCGCACCGGTCAACCGGTTAGGCCAATGCAATCCGGTCCACTGCACCGGTCGACCGGTTACCATGTGATCCGGTCGACCAGACAGGTCGACCGGTGGCACTAGCTGCGTGAGAGAAGCTTGCGGAAACTAGTCTGAAAACCTGCAATCTCAGTCCCAAATCGAAATATTTTAAAGGAAAACCACTATATCCGGGTTCTAGGTCCTAAAATAAGTCTAAAGAACCCAAGATAAGGTTTTACTCAAAATCCGTAAAGATTCATTTCGAACCAAAAATAAGTTTTAAAATTTGAAAACTTGAGATTCAAGAGAGGTTCTTTCAGTAATCTTACCTCGAATCCTTCTCTTGACGTTGAAAACTTCTTTAAATCTTTCATTTGTTCGAATCTGGTTTGATTGGGACAAAAATGGAAAGAGAGAGAGAGAGAGAGTGCACAAGAATGAGAGTGAGAGCACAGGAAAGGAAAGAGAAAAGGAAGAAAAAGAGAAAAGGAAAAAGAAAAGAAGGACATGTGTACAATATTTTAAAACAACAGTCCAGAAATGTGCCCATACACACTTCTAGGTTAAAATAAATTACTGAGAATAATTTAAATACCTTGGAACTATTTAAATTACACGTAATCAAAACTCAATTAATTAAATCAGATTAGGCACACTAATAATCTCAATTACCTTAATTAATCTCATTTAATTCTTCAGGGTGTTACAGAAATGAATACTTTTCAAAATTTAGGAGCCATGTAAAATTAGGGTACATAGTTTAGGGGGCTTTATAAACTTAATCCTTCTTTTTCAACTAATAATTATTGATGTGTTTAATCAATCTTAAATGTATATTATAAAATTTTACCACTTAAATCAATGAAGGAAAGCCTGCCTTTTTTTATTTTTGTAAAACTCTGGGTTGTTCGGGGAGCTAATTTTTGAGTGAAAAACTCAAAAAAAAAAAAAAAAACAACAACTCGAGTTACAACTTTATTTGAGTTCATGTTCTTTTAAGTTTGAACTCGAGTTTGAACTCGAGTTTGGAACTAAAACTCGAGTTCAAGTTTCTCCTTCAACTCGAGTTCAGAAACTCGAACTCAAGTTAATGAACAGTATTTTTTCCATTCTTAAAAATGCTATAACTTTTTCGTTTTAATTTTGATTGAGATGATTTTTTTTTCTATGCGTTGACAATGAAATGATGAATAAAACTAGACCCATATACCCTATTAAAATTTTTCATCAGCATTGAGTTTTTATTAAAATACTATCTAAAAATAAATTCAAGTTTTGACTTACTCAAATACAAACTCAAAAAAGATTCTTATCTCAAACCATAACTCAAATGTACACAAC
>NW_010357432.1:17623-21728 GCF_000414095.1 Morus notabilis
GTTTTTTTTTTTTTTTTTTTTTTTTCCCTCAACTATCTCCTAGCACACGACAACAGTCAAAAACTGTATATAGTTTGGACATAAATAATATATATATATATATATATGATAAAAAGAAAAATTGGTGCGTACATATTACTTTGGAACAAAAGAGAGGAATGATGACGAAGAAAAAATGCCCTACTGAAAGAGTATGTAACCAGGAAAAATAGAAACGAAACGACATTAAAAAATAGTGCAAAATACTTTTGAAGCCAAAAAAAAAAAATAGTGATTGATGAGTGAATATGTATAGCAATCCATACGTCTGCAACCTTAAAAATAGGAAAGATGAGAGAACGCCAATGCCCGTTTGGCCTGGGGAAAATTATTGAACTGAAGGAATGAAAACGTAGAATAAGACTTAATAATACGTTACAAGAGGAAAAATCTACAATAGAGCGCATTACTTGGGCCTTCTGCAGTTGTTTATAAATCAGTCTCTGCTGATAAAGATGTTGATTGTAGCAGCCAAATGCTTAAGAATTGGAGCTGCTCACACAGAACTAGAACAAGAGATTTTGTTCGAATCGTTCTCTGTAAACTGCATACACAATTTCCTTGGTGGGGATCACTCGAAATGCATTTGGGAGACAACATTTGGATTTTGAGTTCTTGGGTAGGGGAGATTTGGCACGGAACTTGAAGGAAAGAGGACAAACACTGGACTGGAATAAGAGACTATCGATCGCATTGCAAATCTGCTCTGCAATCCAGATGCTACATATATATGTACTTGAAAACACGTCTTTATCACAGAAATGCGAAATCTGAGAACGTTCACCTTTTCTAATGCAAAATTAGCAGGCTTTAGGGTTGAAAACTATTGCTGCAGCAGCCGCAACAGGGGATATCCTAATGAACCATCGAAATCGACACTTGGTTGAGCTTCTAACGGGTGACTAAGCACTTGTTTTGCTCTTTTTTTCTGGTAAGAGTTCGGATGTATGAGAAATAGATATGCACCAACTGATAATCCAAAAACTTACAACATTGTAGTGTATTATCTGTTCTAAGACGTTTAAGACGTTCACCTCTTTGGAACATGCCTTGATTCCCTGCGCTTGCTTATATAATGACAAGAATACTATTTGCACATAAATAATGGCTTTAGAAATACCATTTTCAAACAAATTATGTATACATCAGAAAAAAAAAACCCCCCAACTCAATTTTACACCTATCAAAAGTTCACGTGCTACTCATTCTTCTCAGTTCCAGTACTTTAAGAATCTGTCTAAATAAACATGAAGAAACGCATTTACCCCTTTTTTTTTTTGGGGGATAAATATTTCAATTCAGGAGACGTATGACAGGCTCTTTTTGTAATTTTCTGCTCAGTCCATGCAAATGGGAATTAAGTACGCTGATTAATTGGTTTGGTTTGAAAGGGCATGCCGAATATTTTCACAGTAACACGTTGGAGTATACAGTCATTCTTCACTTGTTTCTTTCTCATCTTTCTTTTTGGTTTTAAGTTCTATTAAAACAAACACCACAAGTTGAGCTGTTCTGGGGATTTCAACCTTCGGGCAAAATATGAGATTACATTAAACTAATCATGCAGCAAAACAAAAAGAGATTTTCCCTAAGATCATGAATAGGTCTTTTTAAAAATAAAAATAAAAATAAAAATGAAACGTCTGGTATCAAGCTCTTCAAGGTCCAGCACCCAAAAAAAAAAAAAAAAGGGGGCTCAAGCTTCAAGGAAATTACTGTATAAGTCCAAAACTATAAAATTAGAAGGCAATAAAATTGATAGATATGAAACTACTCCATGACCCAACAAAACAACATACCACACTTAAGCAACAACTGGTCAACCAGACTCATCATCTTTATACGCAATGTGACATTGAAGAAGGAAACCAGAAATTTGTTAATTAAACAGAATGTAATTTATTTTAGTACACCAAAAAGAGAGGAGTGAAAAGAGCTTAATAGGACTTCCCACAATGTATTAAGCTTCCAGCACCCAGGAAGAGACCGAAAATAGCTGCGCTACCAAGTGTTGTTTGTCCAATATATCTAATCTTCAGCAGTCCCGGGACCTGCATATCGCAACAAATATATAAAATGCATAAATATTCCGCCTTTCCTCTTAAAATTCAAATCTCAAGCTAAAGGTACGTAAAACTGGTAAGCAAAGAGAAGAAGTGACCCCTATTCGTGTTCAAAGATGACAACACAAACAGTAAATAGCAATAGTGCGATTAGTAGATAAATACAAGAAACATAAATCCAGGAGGAAAAGAATTAATTCACCACACGAGCCTAGTTCATATTCTCAATGCTAAATGTAATGTCAACTGCTCTAGAACAACAGAACTGGCTTATTTTATTATTATTTTTTTAATCTTTTCATTTTCTGTATTAGGTTTAAACCAACTCAACCCCAGGACCTCCTCCTTTCACCAATTCCTTCTTCAACCCCTAGAGTCGCACCATTTAATGATTATTGAATTTTAACAATACGGACTATAGATTCAAAGATCTCGCCCAAAACTATCCTACAACTTGAAGTCAAGTGTTGTTTTAATCAAATGACAAGCTCATTCATTCATGTCCCAACCGTATCACAACCCATATAACCTCCTTGCATCTTTATTGCATTGGGTTGGAATTTCTTTTCAAATTTTTCGGCAATTTACAAAGTCAAGGACTACTCTAACTACTCAATGCCCCCTGATAACGCATTATTGTTGTTAGAATTTTTCCTGCCCATTTCTATATTAAGGCTCTAAAACATAAAGTCAAAATCCAAAATGGTACAGATTTTCTTCGCTACTTGATCAGTCTACAAAGAGAACTGGATACAAATGAATTGCAAGGTAGCTAATAGATCCACTGTAGAAAGACACTAACAGAAAAAAGCTTAACTGAAGAGACCATATGAAAAATTTAGAGCATCACGTAACATTTTGTGCAAAAGGCAATAAAGGATAACAATGAAGAAAAAGAGTCAATTTAGACGTCAATTCAACGTCATGAGTTGAAGTTCAGGAGATAGATTAGATTGTATACCTTGTACCTAATAGCCTCATATGTCCCATAGACAGCACCTGGATATAAAGTTATTATCAGACAAAAACTCAATAACGAAAAATAAAGGATTAGATATCCAACTAGGCTAACTCCAAGAAATGAAAGAATAAGTAGCAAGAATGCACATAGAAACCCAGCATAGAGGTAAGACTCCGGATAGGATAAAAGTAATGAAAAGTTTACATTTTTACCTATCAACTAGCAAACAAGAGAATCGGTTATAAAATACAAAGGATTGGACGGCCTCGAAACACAATATAGCTACCATGTTCTGCTCAAACTAAAGAAGGAAGAACATGATTCTACTTCCTGCCCATCTTACGTTGTAACTCCAACTCTTAATATATATACATAACCTGTGTTCTCATAAACTTAATTCCTAACTCAAACCGTCAACGCGGTGCCGAGCAACCAAAAGGAAAATCTCCCAGGAATGCTGCCAACATGAATATAATTCACAGTACAAAAATCCACTCTTGAAAATATTATGATAGTAACAACAATCCAAAGAAAACATTCTACTCAAAAAAAAAAAATCCAAAGAAAACATTATTTAAAAATAAATAAACCTCCAATGTTTCTTCTGTAAAATGTTTACTACCAAACTCTAATTCAGCAATTAGAATATAGAATGAAACAATCGCCTAGTCAACTCATGGTTATTAAGAAAATAAATACTACTTTCATGTATCACCTAAAAGCTTCACGAATTCATCAAACAATTTTTTCTCTTTAAAAGCAAATAATAAGAGGAAAAAAAAACCCCCATGAGACTCAAATTTAAATATGGTACTAATAAATCCACGAATTCATTTCAGATTACCAGATAACAGACTCGGGAAGAAATTAGCCAAGAAAAACCTAAACCCACAAACAAACACAGCAAAAAGTTTAATAACTTCATGGAAATGAATGAAAAGGATATTGAGGGAAAAGAATTACCGACAGCGCCCCCAACAGCACCACCGACGGCGACACCGGCAGCCACACGAGTCATACAGCTGTCCCCCCCCATTGGTAT
>NW_010357432.1:21887-24523 GCF_000414095.1 Morus notabilis
GGGCGACCCGGGCAGCCACACGAGTCATACAGCTGTCCCTCGCCATTGTTATATCTCAGAAAAGTTGTTGTGTTTTGGTGTATGTATATATATATATATATATATATGTTTATATAGCTTCGTCTCTGACTCTGTATGAGAGGGATCCCTGAGTTCAGTGCTCGAGACTAGCGTTATCACATAAGCGGCCGATGCTTTTCAAGTTTAAGTTTGGGACTTTCTTTTCCTCTCTCTCTCCATTTCAGTTGATTTTTTACATTTATATATCCCTAATTCCATTTCACGCGACACCAAAACCATTAAAAAAATAAAAAATAAATAAATCCCTTTCCAATAATTGTTTTTAAAAACTATTTTCCTTCCAGTATTACATATATTAGACATATTACTTCTTTCAAAAAAAATAAGTGTTATGAGTTTAAATAATTAATATTATTTTTAGTTAAATAATTATATTAGGGATGGGTGAAGAATGATATCTTATTCTCATCCCTGTGAGAATTTGGTTAAAATAACTAAGTGAAAAAGTAAAATTAAGAAAATGATTTTTTAATTTTAATTTTATTTATTTCTCCTCCCGCCGGTCTCCTTTCGCCGGAATCAATGGCAGCACTCCATTTCTCTCTCTTCTTTTCTTTCTCTCTCTTCTTTTCTTTCTCTTTCTCTCTCTATTTTCTTCAACCTTTTTGGTAGCTTCCAATCCAAAAGCAAAGCACTCCAAACAAAGGAAACTGATATTAGAGCAGTTGAAGAAAATGGAGAAGAAGGAGAAGGAGAGAGGGTGATCATGAACGCCATGGTTGTGGATTGTGGTTTGTTTTGGTGAGCTTTCTTCTACGCTCGTGGCTTTAAGAAAAAGCAAAAAAAAAAAAACCAAAAAAAAAAAAAAAATAGAAAAGTCATTTTGCAAATAAAAATTTTTGAATTGTCATTTTATGAATAAAACTTTTCTATTATGTTATTTTTACAAAGGCCTCCATCCCCGCCTCTTTAAAGTATTCTTACCCTCACTATATTTCCGCTTAAGGAGAGAGAGTATCTGGTCAAAAATTTCCTATTCGGAGAACTATCATTATACTCATCTTATTTTTTATTAAATAGAACTATGCATTTCAAAACTATTGTAATTTAAAATAAAAATAGGATAAAAATTCATTATAAATTTATACCAAAGTTAAAGATTCCATAATACAAATTAAATTCTAAACATATACAAACTAAATTTTAATAGTAAAGCCAAAAAAAATAGTTACTTTTTTACTTTTTTTTAGTAAAAGAGTAATTTTAAAAAATTAAATATATATTTACATAAATAAATATATATAAGTACATTTGAGACGGAGGTGGAGAGTATTTCCCCCGTGCCCGTCCCCATCATGACTCACAGACTATATTTTGTCTTTCCATCCCCATCCCTGATAATTGTCTTCCATCCATGTCTCGTTCGGGAGGGGGGAGACGCCAGTCCCCGTGAGGAATATGTCATCCTAACGAAAGGGTATTAATTAAGAGTAAGAGGTAAAAATCTAGACTCGTGTACTCTAAAAGTAAGTTCAATAATTTTCTCAAAAAATATTAGACATATTATCGTATGCATGATGAGAGAGAGTTTTTTTATATAGCAATTAAAAATTTATTAATTAATTCAATTAAAAGATTTGATATTGAATAGATTGCTTCGCTAGTATTTCTACGGCTTCCTCGCCTATTTATAGCAGTAATTGGCTCAAAACTGAAGTTTTTGTCATTGTCATTTAGATTTTATCCGTTTGTTTTAAGTTTTGGGTTTATCAAATAAAAACGGTGATATTTCCACCGTTTAAATTTAGTGTTTGTTCGTTGTTTTATTAGATTTTGTCGTAATAATGGAGGTAGTCTCCTCACCTTCTGAGTCTCTACTTTTTTCACTAGTCTGGAGTTTATGTAGTGGCTTTTATACTACATTGTTGTGGCTCTCAATCGATCAAAAGTTTCTAATAATGCAGAATTTTGATTAAAAAGACCCTTATGTGAGCTTGTTCTTGGTTGCCGAGTCTTGTTTTCGGGCCTTTGGCATACACTTTACCCATTGAGCGTTATTAGGTTTTACTGTGTATAATAATACAGGGTCATTCAGGTTAGTATAAATGAAATTATCCTTTCCAAAAAAAAAAAAAAAATGAATTTGTCCTGAATTTTCAAACATCCTTGAATTATTTTTTTTTATTTTTTTAATCAGTTAAATTCTACTCGTGCTTTTTTTTTTTTTTTTTTTTTTCAGATGAAACCATCAAGAATTGAACAACCTTTGATTGGGTCATGTATTTTACATTCAATTTCATTTGATCATACATATCAAATTTCAGCCGCCAAAGTCATTCCTAAAATGTCAAGAATGGAATGTAATTTTTTTTCAATTTCAAAAGCAGATGAAGTAAATATGTCAATAGTTTGTGTTAATGATGCCAAAGAAAAGCTATCAACAGGTAATTTCAAAAAATATATATAATAAATATCCCTAAAAAAAAAAAATCCTTCAATTTGAATAGAAATCAACTTTATCCATGTTACTTGAAAGCATTTTCAAACATTCATAGATAATTTCTGTTTGTGGGTGAGACTTGTCTTCAAGAAAAAAGTTGTGGATCTGTTTGTTA
>NW_010357433.1:0-283 GCF_000414095.1 Morus notabilis
TCCGACGGGCGTAGTTTCTAATGTCCTTATTCGCTCCCTTTTGTAGCAAAGGCTTCACCATGTGCTCATCCCCGAGGGCGGCCGCAACATGCAACGGTGTGTCTCCGTCGAGCGCGTCCCGACTGTCCGCCATTGCCCCACTGGCCAACAAAAGCCTCGCACAATCCCTTTTCCTATCCTCAACCGCTAGGTGTAGAGCAGTATAGCCATCTTTTGTCAATGCATCAGCATTTGCTTCTTTCAGTATAAGAAGCCTCAACACCTCCACATGACCGTTTCGGGC
>NW_010357433.1:328-458 GCF_000414095.1 Morus notabilis
CGTAGAAGGCCTTTCGGGCCAACAAAAGCTCAACAATCAAGGCCTCTCCGGCCTCAGAAGCAGCCTCTGTCGGGCTACAGGTAGATCGAATCTGGGCCTCCAAATCAGGCCCAAACTCAAGAATTAACTG
>NW_010357434.1:0-230 GCF_000414095.1 Morus notabilis
GGGGCGCGTAGATGCGCGCCCAGCGCGCGCACGGTGGGTGATTTTTGGAAATTTTCTGGGCAGTTTTTGGGCATCTTTGAAGACTTCAAACTTGATCTTCAAGGCCTCCTTTTGAGTCAAAATCAAAACCCTAATTCTATCCAAAACCTAGAATTACAATAATTCTAATCCCGAAAAAAATTACAAATAATTTAATCAATGAATAAATATAACCGATCCATGGAACCATA
>NW_010357434.1:315-893 GCF_000414095.1 Morus notabilis
ATACATACATAATTAAATATCACATATTTAATATATTAATTACGATTATCAAATAATCGAAGCATAAATTAATATCGTCTATAGACCACTCTGATACCAATTGCTGGTTCCCGAATCGAATTCGGGTGAGGAAGCGTGGCGGGGAGGCAGATTGTGTATAACAAAAATTTTCATAAAACTTTTGAGATACTCTATAGATTATATTAATTTATGCATGAATAAATTAATCGCATTAATTTACATCAAGAACTCAATCCCGGAAAAAATACCTATAAGCCGACTCGGATGATATCTTGAGTTCTTTGACCACGAACAGTCCTTGCTCCAATCTTTGTGTTTAGAATACCAAAGTCTTCCACGTCGATTCCTAGATTCCACGTAGACGTGTGTGTGGGCACACGTGAGACAAAAACAGGTTTCTTAAACACTCGAATTTCCACAAACACCAACGCATGCACGATGTGGAATTTTTGGAGAAAAAATTTTCTTCCCTTTTTTTTGCTCTATGAATTTCGGCCACACTAACTCTTAGGGCTGAAATTATGCTTCAAAAATTGTGTCCACAATTTTCTATCATT
>NW_010357435.1:0-363 GCF_000414095.1 Morus notabilis
CCCCCCACTACAACCGCCAAGAATTTAGCGACAACTTTTTTTCTCGTAACGGGGTCGGCCCATCAGAGGTTATATCGAATCTCTCTTCGTGCTCTACCACCGCCACTAGAATGGTAACAACGTTTGGTGTCGAAACGGGGCCCATCAGCCGTTAGATTGAAGCTCCCTTCGCGCTCTACAACCGCCCTGGGAAGGGCGGCAAATGTTAGTGTCATAACGGGGCCCATCAACCATTAGATTAAAGAAGCTCTCTTCGCGATCTACGAATGGCACGGGAACGATGACAACTTTTGGTGTCGTAATGGGGTCGATCAGCCGTTAGATCGATGCTATCTTCGCGATCTACGACTGCCACGGGAACGG
>NW_010357435.1:475-759 GCF_000414095.1 Morus notabilis
CCGTTAGATCGAACCTCTCTTCGCGATCTACAGCTGCCACGTTTTCGGTGAAAACTTTTGGTGTCCAAACGGGGCGCATCGAGCGTTAGATCGAATCTCTCTTTGCGCCCTACAACCGCTACGGGAACAGTGACAACTTTTGGTGTTGAAATGGGGCCCATCAGCGGTTTGATCGAAGCTCTCTTCGTGATCTACAACTGCCACGGGAACGGTGAAACTTTTGGTGTCGTAACGGGGCCCATCAGCCGTTAGATCGAAGCTCTCATCGCGATCTACGAATGGCA
>NW_010357435.1:1097-1366 GCF_000414095.1 Morus notabilis
GAGGCCCATCAGCCATTAGATCGAAGCTCTCTTCGCACTCTACAACCGCCCCGGGAAGGGTGACAAATTTTGGTGTCGTAACGGGGCCCATCAGCAATTAGATCGAAGCTCTCTTCACGATCTACAACTGGCACGGGAATGGCGACAACTTTTTATGTCGTAATGGGTCCAATAATCCGTTATATCAAAGCTCTCTTCCCCCCTCTACAACCGCCACGAGTTTAGCGACAACTTTTTGTCTCGTAACGGGGCCGGCCCATCAGAGGTTA
>NW_010357436.1:0-797 GCF_000414095.1 Morus notabilis
TAACGGGGCCCATCAACTGTTAGATCGAAGAAGTACTCTTCGTGATCTATGAATGGCACGGGAATGATGACACCTTTTGGTGTCATAATAGGGCCCATCAGCCGTTCGATTGAACCTCTGTTCGCGATCTACAACTGCCACGTTTTCGGCGAAAACTTTTGGTATTTAAATGGGGCCCATCAGCTGTTTGATCGAAGCTCTCATCGTGATCTACAACTGCCACGGGAACGGTGAAACTTTGTCCCATTATGACACCAAAATTTGTCACCGTTCCCGTGCCATTCGTTGATCGCGAAGAGAGCTTTAATCTAACGGCTGATGGGCCCCGTTATGACGCCAACAGTTGTTGCCTTTCCCGTGGTGGTTGTACGGTGTGAACGGAGCTTTGATCTAACGGCTTATGGGACCCGTTACGACACCAAAAGTTTCGCTGTTCCCTTGGCAGTTGTAGATCACGAAGAGAGCTTCGATCAAACAGCTGATGGGCCCCATTTCAATACCAAAAGTTGTCGCCATTCCCGTGGCGGTTGTAGGGCGCGAAGAGAGCTTCGATCTAACGCCCGATGGGCCCCGTTAGGACACCAAAAGTTTTCACCGAAAACGTGGCAGTTGTAGATCACGAAGAGAGTTTCGATCTAACGGCTAATGGGCCCCATTACGACACCAAAAGTTGTCGTCGTTCATGTGCCATTCATAGATCGCGAAGAGAGCTTCTTTGATCTAACGGCTGATGGGCCCCATTACGACTCCAACATTTGTCGCCCTTCCCGGGGTGGTTGTAGAGTGCGAAGAGAGCT
>NW_010357437.1:0-264 GCF_000414095.1 Morus notabilis
GGGCGTTAGATCGAAGCTCTCTTCGCACCCTACAACCGCCACGGGAACAAAGACAACTTTTGATGTTGAAATGGGGCCCATCAGTGATTTGATCGAAGCACTCTTCGTGATGTACAACTGCCACGGGAACGGCAAAACTTTTAGTGTCGTAGCGGGGCCCATCAGCCATTAGATCGAAGCTCTCATCGCGATCTATGAATGGCATGGGAATGGTGAAAACTTTTGGTGTCTTAACGAGGCCCACAATCCGTCAGATCAAAGCTC
>NW_010357437.1:501-1161 GCF_000414095.1 Morus notabilis
CACGGGAATGGGGACAACCTTTGGTGTCGTAACGGGGCCGGCCCTTCAGACGTTATATCGAAGCTCTCTTCGCGCCCTACCACCGCCACTGGAATGGCGACAACATTTGGTGTTGAAACGAGGCCCATCAGCCATTAGATAGAAGCTCTCTTCGCGCTCTACAACGGCCCCGGGATGGGCGACAAATTTTGGTGTGTAACGGGCACCTTCAGCCATTAGATCAAAGCTGTCTTCATGATCTACAACTGGTACAGGAACGGCGACAACTTTTTATGTCGTAACGGGCCCCATAATCCGTCAGATCAAAGCTCTCTTCCCTGTCTACAACCACCATGAATTTAGCGACCACTTTTTGTGTCGTAACGGGGCCAGCCCATTAGAGGTCATATCGAAGCTCTCTTCGCGCTCTACCACCACCACCAGAATGGCGACAATGTTTGGTGTCGAAACGGGAGCCGTTAGAGAGAAGCTCTCTTTGCGCTCTACAACTGCCCCGGGAAGGGCGACAAATTTTGGTGTCGTAACGGGGCCCATCAACTGTTAGATTAAAGAAGCTCTCTTTGCAATCTACGAATGGCACGAGAACGATGACAACTTTTGGCGTCGTAATAGGGCCCATCATCCGTCATATCGAAGCTCTCTTCGCGCTCTACAACCGCC
>NW_010357438.1:0-357 GCF_000414095.1 Morus notabilis
TGAACCGTGAACTGTGAACCCCGAATCCTGAACGCCGAACCCTGAACCCTGAACGCTGAACCCCGAACCCAAAACCCCAAACCCCAAACCCCAAACCCTAAACCGTAAACCCTGAACCTTGAACCTTGAACCCTAAACCCTGAACCCTGAGCTCTTAACCCTGAACCCTGAGCCCTGAGCCCAGAACCTAAACCCTGAACCTAGAACCCAGAACCTCGAATCCTGAACCCCTAACCCCGAACCCTGAACCCCACACCTCGAACCCCAAACCCCGAACCCCGAGCCCCGAGCCCTGAACCCTGAACCCTGAACTGTGAACCCCAAACCCAAAACCCCAAACCCCAAACCCCAAACCCC
>NW_010357438.1:493-1283 GCF_000414095.1 Morus notabilis
AACCCTGAGCTCTTAACCCTGAACCCTGAGCCCTGAGCCCAGAACCTAAACCCTGAACCCTTAACCATGAACCGTGAACCTAGAACCCAGAACCCCGAATCCTGAACCCCGAACCCCGAACCCTGAACCCACACTTCGAACCCCAAACCCCGAACCTCGAGCCCCGAGCCCTGAACCCTAAACCTTGAACCCTGAACCCCAAACCCAAAACCCCAAACCCTAAACCCCAAACCCTAAAACCGAAACCCCAGACCCTAAGCCCCAGACTCTAAACCCAGACCCTAAACCCCAGACCCTAACCCCATACCATAAACCCCAAACCCCGACCGCAAACCCCAAACCCCAAACCCCAAACCCTAAACCCCAAACCCTAAACTCTAAACCCCAAACCATAAACCCCAAACCCAGAACCACGAACCCCGAACCCCGAACCCCGATCACCGAACCCTGAGCCCCGAGCCTCAAGCCCTGAGCCCTGAGCCCTGAGCCCTGAGCCCTGAACCCTGAACCCTGAACCCTGAACCATGAAAGGTAAACCCCAAACCCCAAACCCTAAACCCAGAACCCTGAACCCGGAACCCAGAACCCTGAACCCTGAACCATGAACCGTAAACCCCAAACCCCAATCCCCAAACCCTGAGACATGAGCCCTGAACCCTGAACCCTGCACCCTGAACCTTGAACCGTGAACCGTGTACCCCAAACCCCGAATCCTGAATCCTGAATACCGAACCCTGAACACCGAACACTGAACACTGAACACCGAACACCGAACACTGAACCCCGAACC
>NW_010357438.1:1347-18501 GCF_000414095.1 Morus notabilis
TGAACCGTGAACTGTAAACCCCAAACCCTAAACCCCAAACCCCAAACCCCAAACCTTAAACCCCAAACCCTAAACCCTAAAACCTGAACCCTTAACCCTGAACCCTGAACCCTGAACCCTGAGCCCAGAGCCCTGAACCCTGAGCCCTGAGCCTTGAGGCCTGAGGCCTGAGCCCTGAACCCTGAACCCTGAACCCTAAACCCCTAACCCCAAACCCCAAACCCTAGACGCTAAACCCTAGACCCTATACTAAATCCTAGACCCTAAATACTCCTGAGCCCTGAGCCTTGAGGCCTGAGCCCTGAGCCTTGAGGCCTGAGCCCTGAGCCTTGAGGCCTGAGCCCTGAGCCTTGAGGCCTGAGCCCTGAGCCTTGAGGCCTGAGCCCTGAGCCTTGAGGCCTGAGCCCTGAGCCTTGAGGCCTGAGCCCTGAGCCTTGAGGCCTGAGCCCTGAGCCTTGAGGCCTGAGCCCTGAGCCTTGAGGCCTGAGCCCTGAGCCTTGAGGCCTGAGCCCTGAGCCTTGAGGCCTGAGCCCTGAGCCTTGAGGCCTGAGCCCTGAGCCTTGAGGCCTGAGCCCTGAGCCTTGAGGCCTGAGCCCTGAGCCTTGAGGCCTGAGCCCTGAGCCTTGAGGCCTGAGCCCTGAGCCTTGAGGCCTGAGCCCTGAGCCTTGAGGCCTGAGCCCTGAGCCTTGAGGCCTGAGCCCTGAGCCTTGAGGCCTGAGCCCTGAGCCTTGAGGCCTGAGCCCTGAGCCTTGAGGCCTGAGCCCTGAGCCTTGAGGCCTGAGCCCTGAGCCTTGAGGCCTGAGCCCTGAGCCTTGAGGCCTGAGCCCTGAGCCTTGAGGCCTGAGCCCTGAGCCTTGAGGCCTGAGCCCTGAGCCTTGAGGCCTGAGCCCTGAGCCTTGAGGCCTGAGCCCTGAGCCTTGAGGCCTGAGCCCTGAGCCTTGAGGCCTGAGCCCTGAGCCTTGAGGCCTGAGCCCTGAGCCTTGAGGCCTGAGCCCTGAGCCTTGAGGCCTGAGCCCTGAGCCTTGAGGCCTGAGCCCTGAGCCTTGAGGCCTGAGCCCTGAGCCTTGAGGCCTGAGCCCTGAGCCTTGAGGCCTGAGCCCTGAGCCTTGAGGCCTGAGCCCTGAGCCTTGAGGCCTGAGCCCTGAGCCTTGAGGCCTGAGCCCTGAGCCTTGAGGCCTGAGCCCTGAGCCTTGAGGCCTGAGCCCTGAGCCTTGAGGCCTGAGCCCTGAGCCTTGAGGCCTGAGCCCTGAGCCTTGAGGCCTGAGCCCTGAGCCTTGAGGCCTGAGCCCTGAGCCTTGAGGCCTGAGCCCTGAGCCTTGAGGCCTGAGCCCTGAGCCTTGAGGCCTGAGCCCTGAGCCTTGAGGCCTGAGCCCTGAGCCTTGAGGCCTGAGCCCTGAGCCTTGAGGCCTGAGCCCTGAGCCTTGAGGCCTGAGCCCTGAGCCTTGAGGCCTGAGCCCTGAGCCTTGAGGCCTGAGCCCTGAGCCTTGAGGCCTGAGCCCTGAGCCTTGAGGCCTGAGCCCTGAGCCTTGAGGCCTGAGCCCTGAGCCTTGAGGCCTGAGCCCTGAGCCTTGAGGCCTGAGCCCTGAGCCTTGAGGCCTGAGCCCTGAGCCTTGAGGCCTGAGCCCTGAGCCTTGAGGCCTGAGCCCTGAGCCTTGAGGCCTGAGCCCTGAGCCTTGAGGCCTGAGCCCTGAGCCTTGAGGCCTGAGCCCTGAGCCTTGAGGCCTGAGCCCTGAGCCTTGAGGCCTGAGCCCTGAGCCTTGAGGCCTGAGCCCTGAGCCTTGAGGCCTGAGCCCTGAGCCTTGAGGCCTGAGCCCTGAGCCTTGAGGCCTGAGCCCTGAGCCTTGAGGCCTGAGCCCTGAGCCTTGAGGCCTGAGCCCTGAGCCTTGAGGCCTGAGCCCTGAGCCTTGAGGCCTGAGCCCTGAGCCTTGAGGCCTGAGCCCTGAGCCTTGAGGCCTGAGCCCTGAGCCTTGAGGCCTGAGCCCTGAGCCTTGAGGCCTGAGCCCTGAGCCTTGAGGCCTGAGCCCTGAGCCTTGAGGCCTGAGCCCTGAGCCTTGAGGCCTGAGCCCTGAGCCTTGAGGCCTGAGCCCTGAGCCTTGAGGCCTGAGCCCTGAGCCTTGAGGCCTGAGCCCTGAGCCTTGAGGCCTGAGCCCTGAGCCCTAAACCTTGAACCCTGAACCCTAAACCCTAAACCCCAAACCCTAAATCCTAAACCCCAAACCCTAAACTTTAAACCCTAAACCTTAAACCAAAAACCCCAAACCCAAAAGCCAAAACCCTAAACCCTAAACCCTAAACCCTGAACCCCGAACCCTGAACCCCGAACCCTGAACCCTTAACCATAAACCCCCTAAACCCCAAACCCTGAACGCAGAACCCTGAAACCTAAACCCTGAGCCATGAACCCTGAACCCTAAGCCCTGAACCATGAACCGTGAACCATGAACCGAGAACCCTGAATCCTGAACCCTGAACTGTGAACTGTGAACCCTGAACCCTAAGCCCTGAACCCTTAACCGTAAACCGTGAACTTGGAACCCTGAACCCCAAATCCCGAACCCTGAACCCCGAACCCTGAACCCCGAACCCTGAACCCCGAACCCTGAACCCCGAACCCTGAACCCCAAACCCCAAACCCTAAACCGTAAACCCTCAACCCTAAACCCTGAACCCTTAACCGTAAACCGTGAACTTGGAACCCTGAACCCCAAATCCCGAACCCTGAACCCCAAACCCCGAACCCCAAACCCCGAACCCCGAGCCCTGAGCCCTGAACCCTGAATCCTTAACCCTGAACCCCAAACCCAAAACCCCAAACCCCAAACCCCAAACCCCAGACCCTAAACCCAACCCTGAACCCTGAACCCTGAACCCTGAACCCTGAACCCTGAACCCTGAACCCTGAACCCTGAACCCTGAACCCTGAACCCTGAACCCTGAACCCTGAACCCTGAACCCTGAACCCTGAACCCTGAACCCTGAACCCTGAACCCTGAACCCTGAACCCTGAACCCTGAACCCTGAACCCTGAACCCTGAACCCTGAACCCTGAACCCTGAACCCTGAACCCTGAACCCTGAACCCTGAACCCTGAACCCTGAACCCTGAACCCTGAACCCTGAACCCTGAACCCTGAACCCTGAACCCTGAACCCTGAACCCTGAACCCTGAACCCTGAACCCTGAACCCTGAACCCTGAACCCTGAACCCTGAACCCTGAACCCTGAACCCTGAACCCTGAACCCTGAACCCTGAACCCTGAACCCTGAACCCTGAACCCTGAACCCTGAACCCTGAACCCTGAACCCTGAACCCTGAACCCTGAACCCTGAACCCTGAACCCTGAACCCTGAACCCTGAACCCTGAACCCTGAACCCTGAACCCTGAACCCTGAACCCTGAACCCTGAACCCTGAACCCTGAACCCTGAACCCTGAACCCTGAACCCTGAACCCTGAACCCTGAACTGTAAACCGTAAACCCCAAACCGCAAACCCCCAACCCCAAACCCTAAACCCTGAATCCTGAACCCTGAACCCTGAACCCTAATCCCTGAACCCTGAACCCTGAACCCTGAGCCCTGTGCCCTGAGCCCTGAACCCTGAACCCTAACACCTAAACACTAAACCCTAAACCCAAACTGCAAACCCCAAACCCCAAACCCTAAACCCTAAACCCTATACCCTAAACCCTAGACCCTAGACCCTAAACACTAAACCCTAATCCCCAAACCCTAAACCCTAAACCCTATACCTTAAACCCTAGACCCTATACCCTAGACCCTAAATACTACACGCTAAACCCTAGACCCTAAACCCTAAACCCTAAACCCTAAACCCTAAACCCTAAACCCTAAACCCTAAACCCTAAACCCTAAACCCTAAACCCTAAACCCTAAACCCTAAACCCTAAACCCTAAACCCTAAACCCTAAACCCTAAACCCTAAACCCTAAACCCTAAACCCTAAACCCTAAACCCTAAACCCTAAACCCTAAACCCTAAACCCTAAACCCTAAACCCTAAACCCTAAACCCCAAACCCCAAACCCTAAACCCTAAACCCTATACCCTAAACCCTAGACCCTAGACCCTAAACACTAAACCCTGAACCCTGAACCCTGAACCCTAAACCCTAAACCGCGAACCGTGAACCCCGAACCGTGAACCGTGAACCCCGAATTGTCAACCATGAACTCTGAACCCCGAACGTCAAACCCCCGAACCCTGAACCCCAAACCCCAAACCCTGAACCCTGAACCCTGAACACTGAACCCTGAACCCTGAACCATGAACCATGAACCCTGAAACCTGAACCCTGAGCCCTTAGCCCTGAACCCTGGGCCCTTAGTCCTGAGCCCTGAACCCTGACCCGTGAACCGTGAACCCTGAACCCTGAACCCTGAACCTTGAACCCTGAACCCTGGACCCTGAACCGTTAACCCCGAACCCCGAACCCAGAACTCTGAACCTGAAACCTGAACACCGAACACCGAACACCGAACCCCGAGCCCTGAGCGTTGAGCCCTGAGCCCTAAGCCCTGAGCCCTGAACCCTGAACCCTAAACCCTTAACCCTAAACCCTAAACCCTAAACCCTAAACCCTAACCCAACCCCTAACCCCACACCCCAAACCCTAAACCCTAAACCCCAAACCCTAACCCTTAATCGTAAATTGTAAACCCCAAACCCCAATCCCCAAACCCCAAACCCCAAACCCTAAACCCTAAACCCAAAACCCAAAACACTGAACCCCGAACCCTGAACCCTGAACCTCGAACCTTGAACCCAGAACCCAAAATCCCAAACCCCAAACCCCGAACCCTAAACCCTAAACCCCTTAAACCCCCAACCCTGAACCTAGAACGCTGAACCTTAAACCCAGAACCCTGAACACTGTGCCTTGAACCGTGAACCGTGAACCGTGAACCCTAAACCCTGAACCCAGAACCACGAACGATGAACCCTGAACCGTGAACCATGAATCCCGACCCTTGAACCCCGACAACCGAACCCCGAACGCCGAACCCTGAACCCTGAACCCTAAACTTCAAAACCCAAACCCCAAACCCCAAACCCTAATCCGTAAACCCTCAACCCTAAACCCTGAACCCTAAGGCCTGAGGCCTAAGGCCTGAACCCTGAACCCTAAACCCTGAACAGTGAACCCCAAACCCCAAACCCTTAACACTGAACCCCGAACCCTGAATCCCGAACCTTAAACCCTGAACCCTGAACCCTGAACCCTAAACCCTGAACCCTGAAAAGTGAACGCTGAACCGTGAACCTTGAACCCTGAACCCTGAGCCCTGAACCCTGATCCGTGAACCCTGAACCCTAAACCCTGAGCCCCAAACCCCAAACCCCAGACCCTAAACCCCATAACCTAAACCCCAGTCCCTACCCTAGACCATAAACCCTAAACCCCAAAACCCTAACCCCCAACCCCAAACCCCAAACCCCAAACCGCAACCCTAAACCCCGAACCCTAAACCCCGGTCCCTAAACACCATAACCTAAACCCCAGACCCTAAACCGTAGACCATAAACCCTAGACCCTAAACCCTAAAGCCGAATCCCCGAACCCCGAACCTGGACCCGGACCCCGAAACCCGAACCCTGAATCACCCGAACAACGAACCCCAAACCCTGAGCCCCGAGCCTCGAGCCCAGAGCCCTGAACCCTAAACCTCGAACCCTGAACCCTGAACCCTGAACCGTGAACCGTAAACCCCAAACTGTTAACCCCCAACCCTAAACCCTGAACCCTGAACCCTGACCCCTAAACCCTGAACCCTGAACCTGAGCCCTGAGCCCTGAGCTCTGAGCCCTGAGCCCTGAGGCCTAAGCCCTGAGCGCTGAACCCTAAACCCAGACCCCTAAACACTAAACCCTAAACCCCAAACTACAAACCCCAAACCCCAAACCCTAAACCCTAAACCCTAAACCCTAGACCCTAAATACTACACGCTAAACCCTAGACCCTAAACCCTAGACCGTAAACCCTGAACCCTAAACCCCAAACCCCAAACCCAAAACCCAAAACCCTAAACCCCAAACCCTAAACCCCAAACCCAAAACCCAAACCCTGAACCCAGAACCCCAAACCCTAAACCCAAACCCTGAACCCTAAGCCCTAAACCCCATACCCCAAACTCCAAACCCCAAACCCTAGACGCTAAACCCTAGACCCTAAATCCTAGACCCTAAATACTACACGCTAAACCCTAGACCCTAAACCCTAAACCCTAAACCCTAAACCCCAAACCCCAAACCCCAAATCCTAAACCCTAAACCCTAAACGCGAAACCCTGAAACCAGAACCCTCAACCCCGAACCCTAAACCCTAAACCTTAAGCCCTAAACGCCCTAAACCCCTTAACCCCTAAACCCTGAACCCTGAACCCTGAACCCTGAACCCTAAACCCTAAACCCAGAACCCTGAACCTTAAGCCCTGAACCGTGAACCGTGAACCCCCTGAACCGTCAACCGTCAACCCCAAACAGTGAACCATGAACCCCGAACCCCGAACGCCGAACCCCGAACCCCAAACCCCAAACCCTAAACCCTGAACCCTGAACCCTGAACCCTGAACCTTGAACCCTGAACCCTGAACGCTGAGCCCTGAGCCCTGAGCCCTGAGCCCGGAGCCCTGAACCCTGAACCATGAACCCTGAACCCTGAACCCGGAACGCTGAACCTTGAACCCTGAACCCTGAACCCTGAACCGTAAACCGTGAACCCCGAACCCCGAACCCAGAACCCCGAACCCCGAACCCCGAACACTGAACCCCGAGCCCTGAGCCCTGAACCCTGAACCACAGTACTAAGCCCTGAACCCTGAACCTTGAACCCTAAACCCTAAACCCTAAACCCTAAACCCTAAACCCCAAACCCCAAACCCCAAACCCAAACCCTGAACCCTGAACCCCAAACCCCACACGCCAAACCCTGAATCCCGAACCCCGAACCCTAAACCCTAAACCCTAAACCCTAAACCCTAAACCCTAAACCCTAAACCCTAAACCCTAAACCCTAAACCCTAAACCCTAAACCCTAAACCCTAAACCCTAAACCCTAAACCCTAAACCCTAAACCCTAAACCCTAAACCCTAAACCCTAAACCCTAAACCCTAAACCCTAAACCCTAAACCCTAAACCCTAAACCCTAAACCCTAAACCCTAAACCCTAAACCCTAAACCCTAAACCCTAAACCCTAAACCCTAAACCCTAAACCCTAAACCCTAAACCCTAAACCCTAAACCCTAAACCCTAAACCCCAAACCCCAAACCCCAAACCTTAAACCCCAAACACCAAACTCCAAACCCCAAACCCTAAACCCTAAACCCCAAACCCTAAACTCTAAACCCTAAACCCTAAACCAAAAACCCCAAACCCAAAACCCTAAACCCTAAACCCTAAACCCTAAACCCGAAACCCCAAACCCTGAACCCAGAACCCTGAACCCTGAACCTTAAGCCCTGAACCGTGAATCCTGAACCCTGAACTGTGAACCCTGAACCCTGAACGCCGAACACTGAACCACGAACCCTGAACCACGAACCCCAAACCCCAACCCCTAAACCGTAAACCCTCAACCCTAAACCCAGAACCCTGAACCCTGAGCTCTTAGCACTAAACCCTGAGCCCAGAACCTAAACCCTGAACCCTTAACCGTAAATCGTGAACTTGGAACCCTAACCCTGAACCCTGAACCCTGAACCCTGAACCCTGAACCCTGAACCCTGAACCCTGAACCCTGAACCCTGAACCCTGAACCCTGAACCCTGAACCCTGAACCCTGAACCCTGAACCCTGAACCCTGAACCCTGAACCCTGAACCCTGAACCCTGAACCCTGAACCCTGAACCCTGAACCCTGAACCCTGAACCCTGAACCCTGAACCCTGAACCCTGAACCCTTCACCCTGAACCCTGAACCCTGAACCCTGAACCCAGAGCCAAGAGCCCTAAACCCTGAGCCCTGAGCCCTGAGGCCTGAGGCCTGAGCACTGAACCCTAAACCCCAAACCGCTAACCCCCAACCCCAAACCCCAAACCACAAACCCCAACCCTAAACCCGAAACCCTAAACCCCGGTCCCTAAACACCATAACCTAAACCCCATACCCTAAACCCTAGAAAATAAACCCTAGACCCTAAACCCTAAAGCCAAAACCCCGAACCTCGAACCTGGACCCGGACACCGAACCCCGAACCCCGAATCCAAAACCCCGAACCCCGAACAACGAACCCCGAACCCTGAACCCTGAGCCCCGAGCCCTGAACCCTAAACCCTGAACCCTGAACCTTGAACCCTAAACTGTAAACCGTAAACCCCAAACCGCAAACCCCTAACCCCAAACCCTAAACCCTGAATCCTGAACCGTGAACCCTGAACCCTAATCCCTGAACCCTGAACCCTGAACCGTAAGCCCTGAGCCCTGAACCCTGAACCCTAACCCCTAAACACTAAACCCTAAACCCCAAACTGTAATCCCCAAACCCCTAACCCTAAACCCTAAACCCTAAACCCTAAACCCTAAACCCTAAACCCTAAACCCTAAACCCTAAACCCTAAACCCTAAACCCTAAACCCTAAACCCTAAACCCTAAACCCTAAACCCTAAACCCTAAACCCTAAACCCTAAACCCTAAACCCTAAACCCTAAACCCTAAACCCTAAACCCTAAACCCTAAACCCTAAACCCTAAACCCTAAACCCTAAACCCTAAACCCTAAACCCTAAACCCTAAACCCTAAACCCTAAACCCTAAACCCTAAACCCTAAACCCTAAACCCTAAACCCCAAACCCCAAACCCTAAACCCTGAACCCTGAACCCTGGACCCTAAACCCTGAACCCTGAACCCTCAGCCCTGAACCTTCAACCCTGAACCCTGACCCCTGAACCCTGAACCCTAAACCGTGAACCCCGAACCGTGAACCGTGAACTCCGAATCGTGAACCATGAACTCTGAACCCCGAACGTCAAACCCCCGAACCCTGAACCCCAAAACCCCAAACCCTGAACCCTGAACCCTGAACACTGAACCCTGAACCCTGAACCCTGAACCACGAACCCTGAAACCTGAACCCTGAGCCCTTAGCCCAGAACCCTGAACCGTGAACGCTGAACCCTGAACCCTGAACCCTGAACCTTCAACCCTGAACCCTGAACCCTGAACCGTTAACCCCGAACCCAAAACTCTGAACCCCGAAACCTGAATACCGAACACCGAACCCCGAGCCCTGAGCCTTGAGCCTTGAGCCCTAAGCCCTGAGCCCTGAGCCCTGAACCCTGAACCCTAAACCCTGAACCCGGACACCTGACCCCTGAACCCTGAACGCTGAACCCTGAACCCTAAACCCTGAACCCGGACACCTGACCCCTGAACCCTGAACGCTGAACCCTGAACCCTAAACCCTGAACCCGGACACCTGACCCCTGAACCCTGAACGCTGAACCCTGAACCCTAAACCCTGAACCCGGACACCTGACCCCTGAACCCTGAACGCTGAACCCTGAACCCTAAACCCTGAACCCGGACACCTGACCCCTGAACCCTGAACGCTGAACCCTGAACCCTAAACCCTGAACCCGGACACCTGACCCCTGAACCCTGAACGCTGAACCCTGAACCCTAAACCCTGAACCCGGACACCTGACCCCTGAACCCTGAACGCTGAACCCTGAACCCTAAACCCTGAACCCGGACACCTGACCCCTGAACCCTGAACGCTGAACCCTGAACCCTAAACCCTGAACCCGGACACCTGACCCCTGAACCCTGAACGCTGAACCCTGAACCCTAAACCCTGAACCCGGACACCTGACCCCTGAACCCTGAACGCTGAACCCTGAACCCTAAACCCTGAACCCGGACACCTGACCCCTGAACCCTGAACGCTGAACCCTGAACCCTAAACCCTGAACCCGGACACCTGACCCCTGAACCCTGAACGCTGAACCCTGAACCCTAAACCCTGAACCCGGACACCTGACCCCTGAACCCTGAACGCTGAACCCTGAACCCTAAACCCTGAACCCGGACACCTGACCCCTGAACCCTGAACGCTGAACCCTGAACCCTAAACCCTGAACCCGGACACCTGACCCCTGAACCCTGAACGCTGAACCCTGAACCCTAAACCCTGAACCCGGACACCCGAACCCTGAACCCCAAAACCCCAAACCCCAAACCCCAAACCCCAAACCCAAACCCTGAACCCAGAACCCTAAACCCTAAACCCAAACCCTGAACCCGAAGCCCTAAACCCCATACCCCAAACTCCAAACCCCAAACCCCAAACCCTAGACGCTAAACCCTAGACACTAAATCCTGGACCCTAAATACTACACGCTAAACCCTAGACCCTAAACCCTAAACCTAAACCCCAAACCCCAAACCCCAAACCCCAAACCCTAAACCCTAAACCCTAAACCCTAAACCCTAAACCCTAAACCCTAAACCCTAAACCCTAAACCCTAAACCCTAAACCCTAAACCCTAAACCCTAAACCCCAAACGCCAAACCCTGAACCCAGAACCCTCAACCCCGAACCCTAAACCCTAAACCTTAAGCCCTAAATGCCCTAAACCCCTTAACCCCTAAACCCCCAACCCTGAACCCTGAACCCTAAACCCTAAACCCTGAACCCTAAACCTTAAGCCCTGAACCGTGAACCGTGAACCCTAACCCTTGAACCCTGAACCCTGAACCCTGAACCGTCAACCGTGAACCCCAAACAGTGAACCATGAACCCTGAACCCTGAACGCCGAACACTGAACCCGAAGCCCTGAGCCCCGAGCCCCGAACCCTGAACCCTGAATGTTGAACCACAGCACTAAGCCCTGAACCCTGAACCCTGAACCCTAAACCCTAAACCATAAACCCCCTAAACCCCAAACCCCGACCCCAGAACCCTGAACCCTAAACCCTGAGCCCTGAACCCTGAACCCTAAGCCCTGAACCGTGAACCGTGAACCATGAACTGTGAACCCTGAATCCTGAACTGTGAACTATGAACTGTGAACCCTGAACCCTGAACGCCGAACACTAAACCACGAACCCTGAACCCCGAACCCCAAACCCCAAACCCTTAGCCGTAAACCCTCAACCCGAACCCTGAGCTCTTAGCACTAAACCCTGAGCCCATAACCTAAACCCTGAACCCTTAACCGTAAACCGTGAACTTGGAGCACTGAACTCCAAATCCCGAACCCCGAACCCCGAACCCTGAACCCCAAACCCCGAACATCGAGCCCCGAGCCCTGAACCCTGAACCCTTAACCCTGAACCCCAAACCCAAAACCCCAAACCCCAAACCCCAAACCCCAAACCCCAGACCCTAAACCCCAGACCCTAAACCCCAGACCATAAGCCCCAAAGCCCGACCGCAAACCCCAAACCCCAATCCCCAAACCCTAAACCCCAAACCCCGAACCACGAACCCCGAACCCTGAACCCCAAACCCTGAACCCTAAACCCGGACCCCTAACCTCGAATACCGAACCCTGATAACCGAACCCTATGCCCTGAGCCCTTAGCGCTGAGCCCTGAACCCTGAACCCTGAAGCATGAACCTAAAACCGTGAACCGTAAACCCCAAACCCCAAACCATAAACCCTGAACCCGGAACCCTGAACCCGGAACCGTGAACCGTAAACCCCAAACCCCAAACCCCAAACCCTAAACCCTTAACCTTTAACCCTGAACCATGAACCCTGAACGCTGAACCCAGAGCCAAGAGCCCTGAACCCTGAGCCCTGAGCCCTAAGGCCTGAGGCCTGAGCACTGAACCCTAAACCCCAAACCCCCAACCCCAAACCCCAAACCCCAACCCTAAACCCCCAACCCTAAACCCCGGTCCCTAAACACCATAACCTAAACCCCAGACCCTAAACCCTAGACCATAAACCCTAGACCCTAAACCCTAAAGTCGAAACCCCGAACCCCGAACCTGGACCCGGACCCCGAACCCCGAACCCTGAATCCAGAAACCCTAGACCCTAAACCCTAAACCCTAAACCCTAAACCCTAAACCCTAAACCCTAAACCCTAAACCCTAAACCCTAAACCCTAAACCCTAAACCCTAAACCCTAAACCCTAAACCCTAAACCCTAAACCCTAAACCCTAAACCCTAAACCCTAAACCCTAAACCCTAAACCCTAAACCCTAAACCCTAAACCCTAAACCCTAAACCCTAAACCCTAAACCCTAAACCCTAAACCCTAAACCCTAAACCCTAAACCCTAAACCCTAAACCCTAAACCCTAAACCCTAAACCCTAGACCTTAGAGCCTAAATACTACACGCGAAACCCCAAACCCTAAACCCTAAACCCTAAACCCTAAACCCTAAACCCTAAACCCTAAACCCTAAACCCTAAACCCTAAACCCTAAACCCTAAACCCTAAACCCTAAACCCTAAACCCTAAACCCTAAACCCTAAACCCTAAACCCTAAACCCTAAACCCTAAACCCTAAACCCTAAACCCTAAACCCTAAACCCTAAACCCTAAACCCTAAACCCTAAACCCTAAACCCTAAACCCTAAACCCTGAACCCTGAACCTCGAACCCCGAACCCTGAACCCCAAAACCCCAAACCTTGAACCCTGAACCCTGAACACTGAACCCTGAACCCCGAACCATGAACCACGAACCCTGAAACCTGAACCCTGAGCCCTTAGCCCTGAACCCTGAACCGTGAACGCTGAACCCTGAACCCTGAACCCTGAACCCTGAACCCTGAACCTTCAACCCTGAACCCTGAACCCTGAACCCTGAACCCTGAACCCTGAACCCTGAACCCTGAACCCTGAACCCTGAACCCTGAACCCTGAACCCTGAACCCTGAACCCTGAACCCTGAACCCTGAACCCTGAACCCTGAACCCTGAACCCTGAACCCTGAACCCTGAACCCTGAACCCTGAACCCTGAACCCTGAACCCTGAACCCTGAACCCTGAACCCTGAACCCTGAACCCTGAACCCTGAACCCTGAACCCTGAACCCTGAACCCTGAACCCTGAACCCTGAACCCTGAACCCTGAACCCTGAACCCTGAACCCTGAACCCTGAACCCTGAACCCTGAACCCTGAACCCTGAACCCTGAACCCTGAACCCTGAACCCTGAACCCTGAACCCTGAACCCTGAACCCTGAACCCTGAACCCTGAACCCTGAACCCTGAACCCTGAACCCTGAACCCTGAACCCTGAACCCTGAACCCTGAACCCTGAACCCTGAACCCTGAACCCTGAACCCTGAACCCTGAACCCTGAACCCTGAACCCTGAACCCTGAACCCTGAACCCTGAACCCTGAACCCTGAACCCTGAACCCTGAACCCTGAACCCTGAACCCTGAACCCTGAACCCTGAACCCTGAACCCTGAACCCTGAACCCTGAACCCTGAACCCTGAACCCTGAACCCTGAACCCTGAACCCTGAACCCTGAACCCTGAACCCTGAACCCTGAACCCTGAACCCTGAACCACCCAGAACGCTGAACCTTAAACCCAGAACCCTAAACCCTGAACACTGTGGCTTCAACCGTGAACCCTGAACCCTGAACCCTAAACCATGAACCCTAAACCACGAACGATGAACCCTGAACCGTGAACCATGAATCCCGACCCCTGAACCCCGACAACCGAACCCCGAACGCCGAACCCTGAACCCTGAACCGCGAACTTCAAACCCCAAACCCCAAACTTCAAACCCCAAACCCCAAACCCTAATCTGTAAACCCTCAACCCTAAACACTGAACCCTAAGGCCTGAGCCCTAAGGCCTGAACCCTGAACCCTGAACCCTGAACCGTGAACCCCAAACCCCAAACCCTTAACCCTGAACCCCGAACCCTGAATCCCGAACCTTGAACCCTGAACCCTGAACCCTGAACCCTGAACCCTAAAAAGTGAACGCTGAACCGTGAACCGTGAACCCTGAACCCTGAGCCATTAGCCCTGAACCCTGAATCCTGAACCTTGAACCCTGGGCCGAGAGCCCTGAACCCTGAGCCCTGAGCCCTAAGGCCTGAACCCTGAACCCTAACCCCTAAACACTAAACCCTAAACCCCAAACCCTAACCCCTAAACACTAAACCCTAAACCCCAAACCCTAACCCCTAAACACTAAACCCTAAACCCCAAACCCTAACCCCTAAACACTAAACCCTAAACCCCAAACCCTAACCCCTAAACACTAAACCCTAAACCCCAAACCCTAACCCCTAAACACTAAACCCTAAACCCCAAACCCTAACCCCTAAACACTAAACCCTAAACCCCAAACCCCAAACCATAAACCCTGAACCCGGACACCGGAACCCTGAACCCTGAACCCTGAGCCCCGAGCCTCGAGCCCAGAGCCCTGAACACTAAACCTTGAACCCTGAACCCTAAACCCTGAACCGTGAACCGTAAACCCCAAACTGTAAACCCCCAACCCTAAACCCTGAACCCGGACACCGGAACCCTGAACCCTGAACCCTGAACCCTGATCCCTGAACCCTGAACCCTGAGCCCTGAGCCCTGAGCTCTGAGCCCTGAGCCCTAAGCCCTGAGCGCTGAACTCGAAACCCTAAACCCTAAACACTAAACCCTAAACCCCAAACTACAAACCCCAAACCCCAAACCCTAAACCCTAAACCCTAAACGCTAGACCCTAAATCCTAGACCCTAAATACTACACGCTAAACCCTAGACCCTAAACCCTAAACCCTAAACCCAAAACCCCAAACCCCAAACCCCAAACCCAAAACCCAAAACCCTAAACCCTAAACCCCAAACCCCAAACCCCAAACCCAAACCCTGAACCTAGAACCCTAAACCCTAAACCCAAACCCCGAACCCTAAGCCCTAAACCCCATACCCCAAACTCCAAACCCCAAACCCCAAACGCTAGACGCAAAACCCTAGACACTAAATCCTGGACCCTAAATACTACACGCTAAACCCTAGACCCTAAACCCTAAACCCTAAACCCCAAACCCCAAACCCCAAACCCTAAACCCTAAACCCCAAACCCCAAACCCTAAACCCTAAACCCTAAACCCTAAACCCCAAACGCCAAACCCTGAACCCAGAACCCTGAACCCCGAACCCTAAACCCTAAACCTTAAGCCCTAAACGCCGTAAACCCCTTAACACCTAAACCCCCAACCCTGAACCCTGAACCCTGAACCCTAAACCCTGAACCCTGAACCTTAAGCCCTGAACCGTGAACCGTGAACCCTAACCCCTGAACCCTGAACCCTAAACCCTAAACCCTAAACCCTAAACCCTAAACCCTAAACCCTAAACCCTAAACCCTAAACCCTAAACCCTAAACCCTAAACCCTAAACCCTAAACCCTAAACCCTAAACCCTAAACCCTAAACCCTAAACCCTAAACCCTAAACCCTAAACCCTAAACCCTAAACCCTAAACCCTAAACCCTAAACCCTAAACCCTAAACCCTAAACCCTAAACCCTAAACCCTAAACCCTAAACCCTAAACCCTAAACCCTAAACCCTAAACCCTAAACCCTGAACCCTGAACCATGAACCGTGAACCCCGAACCCCGAACCCAGAACCCCGAACCCCAAACCCCGAACACTGAACCCCAAGACCTGAGCCCCGAACCCTGAGCCCTGAACCCTGAACCACAGCACTAAGCCCTGAACCCTGAACCCTGAACCCTAAACCCTAAACCCCAAACCCCAAACCCTAAACCCTAAACCCCAAACCCTAAACTCTAAACCCTAAACCCTAAACCAAAAACCCCAAACCCAAAACCCAAAACCCTAAACCCTAAACCCTGAACCCCGTACCCCGAACCCCGAACCCTGAACCCTAAACCATAAACCCCCTAAACACCAAACCCCGACCCCAGAACCCTGAACCCTAAACCCTGAGCCCTGAACCCTGAACCCTAAGCCCTGAACTGTGAACCGTGAACCATGAACTGTGAACCCTGAATCCTGAACTGTGAACTATGAACTGTGAACCCTGAACGCCGAACACTAAACCACGAACCCCAAACCCTAAGCCGTAAACCCTCAACCCGAACCCTGAGCTCTTAGCACTAAACCCTGAGCCCATAACCTAAACCCTGAACCCTTAACCGTAAACCGTGAACTTGGAACACTGAACTCCAAATCCCGAACCCCGAACCCTGAACCCTGAACCCCAAACCCCAAACCCCGAACACCGAGCCCCGAGCCCTGAACCCTGGACCCTTAACCCTGAACCCCAAACCCAAAACTCCAAACCCCAAACCCCAAACCCCAGACCCTAAACCCCAGACTCTAAACCCAGACCCTAAACCCCAGACCCTAAACCCCAGACCATAAGCCCCAAAGCCCGACCGAAAACCCCAAACCCCAATCCCCAAACCCTAAACCCCGAACCCCGAACCACGAACCCCGAACCCTGAACCCCAAACCCTGAACCCTGAACCCGGACCCCTAACCTCGAACACCGAACCCTGATAACCGAACCCTGAGCCCTGAGCCCTTAGCGCTGAGCCCTGAACCCTGAACCCTGAAGCATGAACCTAAAACCGTGAACCGTAAACCCCAAACCCCAAACCATAAACCCTGAACCCGGAACCCTGAACCCTGAACCGTGAACCGTAAACCCCAAACCCCAAACCCCAAACCCTAAACCCTGAACCCTTAACCCTGAACCATGAACCCTGAACCCTGAACCCAGAGCCAAGAGCCCTGAACCCTGAGCCCTGAGCCCTGAGGCCTGAGGCCTGAGCCCTGAACCCTAAACCCCAAACTCCTAACCCCAAACCCCAACCCTAAACCCCGAACCCTAAACCCCAGTCCCTAAACCACATAACCTAAACCCCAGACCCTAAACCCTAGACCATAAACCTTAGACCCTAAACCCTAAAGCCGAAACCCCGAACCCCGAACCGGGACCCGGACCCTGAACCCCGAACCCCGAATCCAGAACCCCGAACCCCGAACAATGAACCCCGAACCCTAAACCCAGAGTCCCGAGCCCTGAACCCTAAACCCTGAACCCTGAACCCTGAACCCTGAACTGTAAACCGTAAACCCCAAACCGCAAACCCCCAACCCCAAACCCTAAACCCTGAATCCTGAACCCTGAACCCTGATCCCTGAACCCTGAACCCTGAACCCTGAGCCCT
>NW_010357438.1:18982-19597 GCF_000414095.1 Morus notabilis
ACCCTGAACCCTGAACCCTGAGCCCTGAACCCTGAACCCTAAACCCTGAACCCTGAACCCCCTGAACCCTACCGTGAACCGTGAACCCCGAACCGTGAACCGTGAACCCCGAATCGTGAACCATGAACTCTGAACCCCGAACGTCGAACCCCCGAACCCTGAACCCCAAACCCTGAACCCTGAAACTTTTGCCCTGAACCTTGGGCCCGTAGTCCTGAGCCCTGAACCCTGAACCGTGAACGCTGAACCCTGAACCCTGAACCCTGAACCCTGAACCTTGAACCCTGAACCCTGAACCATTAACCCCGAACCCAGAACTCTGAACCCCGAAACCTGAACACCGAACATCGAACCCCGAGCCCTGAGCCTTGAGCCCTGAGCCCTGAGCCCTGAGCCCTGAACCCTGAACCCTAAACCCTTAACCCTAAACCCTAAACCCCAAACCCCACCCCCAAACCCCAAACCCCAAACCCCAAACCCTAAACCCTAAACCCCAAACCCTAACCCCAAACCCCTAACCCCACACCGCAAACCCTAAACCCTAAACCCCAAACCCCAAACCCTAACCCTTAAACCCTAAATCGTAAACTGTAAACCCCAAACCCCAAACCCCAA
>NW_010357438.1:20157-23232 GCF_000414095.1 Morus notabilis
AAACCCTAAACCCCAAACCCTAACCCCAAACCCCTGACCCCTAACCCCACACCCCAAACCCTAAAACCTAAACCCCAAACCCTAACCCTTAAACCCTAAATCGTAAACTATAAACCCCAAACCCCAAACCCCAAACCCTAAACCCTAAACCCTAAACCCAAAACACTGAACCCCGAACCACGAACCCCGAACCCTGACCCCTGAACCTCGAACCCCGAACCCAGAACCCAAAACCCCAAACCCCAAACCCCGAACCCTAAACCCTAAACCCCTTAAACCCCCAACCCTGAACCCAGAACGCTGAACCTTAAACCCAGAAGCCTAAACCCTGAACATTGTGCCTTGAACCGTGATGAACCCTGAACCCTGAACCACGAACCTTGAACCCTGAACCGTGAACCATGAATCCCGACCCCTGAACCCCGATAACCGAACCCCGAACGTCGAACCCGGAACCCTGAACCCGGAACTTCAAACCCCAAACCCCAAACCCTAATCCGTAAACCCTCAACCCTAAACCCTGAAACCTAAGGCCTGAGCCCTAAGGCCTGAACCCTGAACCCTGAACCCTAAACCGTGAACCCCAAACCCCAAACCCTTAACCCTGAACCCCGAACCCTGAACCCCGAACCTTGAACCCTGAACCCTGAACCCTGAACCCTGAACACAGAAAAGTGAAAGCTGAACCGTGAACCCTGAACCCTGAACCCTGAGCCCTTAGCCCTGAACCCTGAACCCTGAACCTTGAACCCTGGGCCGAGAGCCCTGAACCCTGAGCCCTGAACCCTGAACCCGGAACACTGAACCTTGAACCCTGAACCCTGAACCGTGAACCGTGAACCCCGAACCCCGAACCCAGAACCCCGAACCCTGAACCCCGAAGATAGAACCCCGAGCCCTGAGCCCCGAGCCCCGAACCCCGAGCCCTGAACCCTGAACCACAGCACTAAGCCCTGAACCCTGAACCCTGAACCCTAAACCCTAAACCCCAAACCATAAACCCCAAACCCCAAACCCCAAACCTTAAACCCCAAACACCAAACTCCAAACCCCAAACCCTAAACCCTAAACCCCAAACCCTAAACTCTAAACCCTAAACCCTAAACCAAAAACCCCAAACCCAAAACCCTAAACCCTAAACCCTAAACCCTAAACCCTAAACCCTGAACCCTGAAACCCGAACCCTGAACCCTGAACCCTAAACCATAAACCCCCTAAACCCCAAACCCTGAACCCAGAACCCTGAACCCTGAACCCTAAACCTTAAGCCCTGAACCCTGAACCCTAAGCCCTGAACCGTGAACCGTGAACCATGAACTGTGAACCCTGAATCCTGAACCCTGAACTGTGAACGGTGAACCCTGAACCCTGACCGCCGAACACAGAACCACGAACCATGAACCCCGAACCCAAAACCCCACCCCAAACCCTAAACTGTAAACCCTCAACCCCAAACCCTGAACCCTGAACCCTGAGCTCTTAGCACTAATCCCTGAGCCCAGACCCTAAAGCCTGAACCCTTAATCGTAAACCGTGAACTTGGAACACTGAACCCCAAATCCCGAACCCCGAACCCCGAACCCTGAACCCCAAACCCCGAACCCCAAACCCTAAACCCCGAACGCCGAGCCCCGAGCCCTGAACCCGGAACCCTTAACCCTGAACCCCAAACCCAAAACCCCAAACCCCAAACCCCAAACCCCAAACCCCGAACCCTAAACCCTAAACCCCTTAACCCCCAACCCTGAACCCAGAACGCTGAACCTTAAACCCAGAACCCTAAACCCTGAACACTGTGCCTTGAACCGTGAACCCTGAACCCTGAACCCTGAACCACGAACCTTGAACCCTGAACCGTGAACCATGAATCCCGACCCCTGAACCCCGATAACCGAACCCCGAACGTCGAACCCGGAACCCTGAACCCGGAACTTCAAACCCCAAACCCCAAACCCTAATCCGTAAACCCTCAACCCTAAACCCTGAAACCTAAGGCCTGAGCCCTAAGGCCTGAACCCTGAACCCTGAACCCTAAACCGTGAACCCCAAACCCCAAACCCTTAACCCTGAACCCCGAACCCTGAACCCCGAACCTTGAACCCTGAACCCTGAACCCTGAACCCTGAACACAGAAAAGTGAAAGCTGAACCGTGAACCCTGAACCCTGAACCCTGAGCCCTTAGCCCTGAACCCTGAACCCTGAACCTTGAACCCTGGGCCGAGAGCCCTGAACCCTGAGCCCTGAGCCCTGAACCCTGATCCGTGAACCCTAAACCCTAATCCCCAAACCCCAAACCCCAAACCCCAGACCCTAAACCCCATAACCTAAACCCCAGTCCCTAACCCTAGACCATAAACCCTAAACCCCAAACCCCTAACCCCCAACCCCAAACCCCAAACCCCAAACCCCAAACCCCAACCCTAAACCCTGAACCCTAAACCCCAGTCCCTAAACCCCATAACCTAAAGCCCAGACCCTAAACCCTAGACCCTAAACCCTAAAGCCGAAACCCCGAACCCCGAACCTGGACCCGGAGCCCGAACCTCGAACCCCAAATCCAGAACCCCGAACCCCGAACAACGAACCCCGAACCTTGAACCCTGAGCCCTGAGCCCTGAACCCTAAACCCTGAACCCTGAACCCTGAACTGTAAACCGTAAACCCCAAACCGCAAACCCCCAACCCAAAACCCTAAATCGTGAAACCTGAACCCTGAACCTTGAACCCTGATCCCTAAACCCTGAACCCTGAACCCTGAGCCCTAAGCCCTGAGCCCTGAACCTTGAACCCTAACCCCTAAACACTAAACCCTAAACCCCAAACTGCAAACCCCAAACCCCAAACCCCAAACCCAAACCCCAAACCCCCCAAACCCAAAAACCCTAACCCCAAACCCCAAACCCCAAACCCTAAACCCCAAACCCCAAACCCTAAACCCTAAACCCTGAACCCCGAACCCCGAACCCTGAACCCTAAACCCCGAACCCTCAACCCGGAACCCTAAACCCTAAACCCTAAACCCTAAACACCCTAAACCCCTTAACCCCCTAACCCCCAACCCTGAACCCTGAACG
>NW_010357438.1:27922-29285 GCF_000414095.1 Morus notabilis
GAAACCCCGAACCCCGAACCTGGACCCGGACCCCGAACCCCGAACCCTGAATCCAGAACCCCGAACAACGAACCCCGAACCCTGAACCCTTAGCCCCGAGCCCTGAACCCTAAACCCTGAACCCTGAACCCTGAACCCTGAATTGTAAACCGTAAACCCCAAACCGCAAACCCCCAACCCCAAACCTTAAACCCTGAATCCTGAACCCTGAACCCTAATCCCTGAACCCTGAACCCTGAACCCTGAGCCCTGAGCCCTAAGCCCAGAACCCTAAACCCTAACCCCTAAACGCTAAACCCTAAACCCCAAACTACAAACCCCAAACCCCAAACCCTAAACCCCAAACCCTGAACCCTATACCCTAAACCCTAGACCCTATACCCTAGACCCTAAATACTAACGCTAAACCCTAACCCTAAAACCTAAACCCTAAACCCCAAACCCCAAACCCCAAACCCCAAACCCCAAACCCTAAACCCTAAAACCCAAACCCAAACCCTAAACCCCTGAACGCTGAACCCAGAGCCAAGACCGAACCCCAAACCCCGAACCCTCAACCCCGAACCCTAAACCCTAAACCCTAAACACCCTAAACCCCTTAACCCCCTAACCCCTAACCCTGACCCCTGAACGCTGAACCCTGAACCCTGGACCCTAAACCCTGAACCCTGATCCCTGAGCCCTGAACCCTGAACCCTGATCCCTGAGCCCTGAACCTTGAACCCTGAACCCTAAACCCTGAACCTTGAACCCTAAACCGTGAACCGTGAACCCCGAACTGTGAACTGTGAACCTCAAATCGTGAACCATGAACTCTGAACCCCGAACGTCGAACCCTGAACCCCGAACCCTGAACCCCAAACCCCAAACCCTGAACCCTGAACCCTGAACACTGAACCATGAACCCTGAACCATGAACCATGAACCCTGAAACCTGAACCCTGAGCCCTGAACACTGGGCCCTTAGTCCTGAGCCCTGAACCCTGAACCGTGAACGTTGAACCCTGAACCCTGAACCCTGAACCCTGAACCTTGAAAACCTGAACCCTGAACCGTTAACCCTGAACCCCGAACCCAGAACTCTGAACCCCGAAACCTGAACACCGAACACCGAACCCCGAGCCCTGAGCCTTGAGCCCTGAGCCCTGAGCCCTGAGCCCTGAACCCTTAACCCTAAACCCTTAACCCTAAACCATAAACCCCAAACCCCAAACCCCAAACCCCAAACCACAAACCCTAAACCCTAAACCCTAAACCCCAAACCCTAACCCCAAACCCCTAACCCCACACCCCAAACCCTAAACCCTAAACCCCAAACCCTAACCCTTAAACCCTAAATCGTAAACTGTAAACCCCAAACCCC
>NW_010357438.1:29939-36910 GCF_000414095.1 Morus notabilis
CATACCCCAAACCCCAAACCCCAAACCCCAAACCCCAAACCCTAAACCCCAAACCCTAAACCCCAAACCGTAAACACCAAACCCCAAACCCCAAACCCCAAACCCCAAACCCCAAACCCTAAAACCCAAACCCCAAACCCTAAACCCTAAACCCTGAACCCCGAACCCCGAACCCCGAACCCCAAAGCCCGAACCCTCAACCCCGAACCCTAAACCCTAAACCCTAAACACCCTAAACCCCTTAACCCCCTAACCCCCAACCCTGAACCCTGAACGCTGAACCCTGAACCCTGGACCCTAAACCCTGAACCCTGAACCCTGAGCCCTGAACCTTGAACCCTAAACCCTGAACCCTGAACCCTGAACCCTAAACCGTGAACCGTGAACCCCGAATCGTGAACCGTGAACCCCGAACCATGAACCATGAACTCTGAACCCCGAACGTCGAACCCTGAACCCCGAACCCTGAACCCCAAACCCCAAACCCTGAACCCTGAACCCTGAACACTGAACCATGAACCATGAACCATGAACCATGAACCCTGAAACCTGAACCCTGAGCCCTTAGCCCTGAACACTGGGCCCTTAGTCCTGAGCCCTGAACACTAAACCGTGAACGTTGAACCCTGAACCCTGAACCCTGAACCCTGAACCTTGAAAACCTAAACCCTGAACCCTGAACAGTTAGCCCCGAACCCCGAACCCAGAACTCTGAACCCCAAAACCTGAACACCGAACACCGAACCCCGAGACCTGAGCCTTGAGCCCTGAGCCCTGAACACTGAACCCTAAACCCTTAACCCTAAACCCCAAACCCCAAACCCCAAACCCCAAACCCCAAACCCTAAACCCCAAACCCTAAACCCCAAACCCTAACCCCAAACCCCTAACCCCACACCCCAAACCCTAAACCCTAAACCCCAAACCCTAACCCTTAAACCCTAAATCGTAAACTGTAAACCCCAAACCCCAAACCCCAATCCCCAAACCCCAAACCCTAAACCCTAAACCCTAAACCCAAAACACTGAACCCTGAACCTCAAACCCGGAACCCTGAACCATGAACCTTGAACCCAGAACCCAAAACCCCAAACCCCAAACCCTGAACCCTAAACCCTAAACCCTTTAAACCCCCAACCCTGAACCCAGAACACTAAACCTTAAACCCAGAACCCTAAACCCTGAACACTGTGCCTTGAACCGTGAACCCTAAACCCTGAACCCTAAACACTGAACCCTGAACCATGAACCTTGAACCCTGAACCGTGAACCATGAATCCCGAACCCTAAACCCCGACAACCGAACCCCGAACGCCGAACCCTGAACCCTGAACCCTGAACTTCAAACCCCAAACCCCAAACGCCAAACCCTAATCCGTAAACCCTCAACCCTAAACCCTGAACCCTAAGGCCTGAGCCCTAAGGCCTGAACCCTGAGCCCTAAACCCTGAACCCTGAACCGTGAACCCCAAACCCCAAACCCTTAACCCTGAACCCTGAACCCTGAACCCCGAACCTTGAACCCTGAACCCTAAACCCTGAACCCTGAACCCTAAACCCTGAAAAGTGAACGCTGAACCGTGAACCCTGAATCCTGAACCCTGAGCCCTTAGCCCTGAACCCTGAACCCTGAACCTTGAACCCTGGGCCGAGAGCCCTGAACCTTGAGCCCTGAGCCCTGAACCCTAATGCGTGAACCCTGAACCCTAAACCCCAAACCCCAAACCCCAGACCCTAAACCCCATAACCTAAACCCCAGTGACTAACCCTAGACCATAAACCCTAGACACTAAACCCTAAAGCCGAAACCACAAACCCTAAACCCTAAACCCCAAACCCCAAACCCTAACCCTAAATCCCAATCCCTAAACCCGGAACACTGAACCCCAAACCCTGAACCCCAAACCCCATTTCCAGAAACCCGAACCACGAACACTGAACCCCAAACAACGAACCCCGAACACGGAGCCCCGAGCCTTGAGCCCCGAGCCTTGAGCCCTGAGCCCTGAGCCCTGAACCCTGAACCCTGAACCCTGAACCCTGAACCCTGAACCCTAAACCGTGAACCCTAAACCCCAAACCGCAAACCCCGAACCCTAAACCCTGAACCCTGAACCCTAAACCCTGAACCCTGAGCCCCGAGCCCTGAGCCCTGAGCCATGAGCCCTGAGCCCCGAGCCTTGAACCCTAAACCATAAACCCTAAACCCTAAACTCCAAACTCCAAACCCCAAACGCTCAACACTAAACCCTAAACCCTACACCCTAAACCCTACACCCTAAATCCTACACCCTAGACACTACTCGCTAAACCCTAGACCCTAAACCCGAAACCCTAAACCCCAAACCCGAAACCCCAAACCCTAAACCCTAAACCCCCAACCGTAAACCCTAAACCCCAAACCCCAAACCCAGAACCCCGAACCCTAAACCCTGAACCCTGAACACCGAACCCTGAGCCCCGAGCCCTGAGCCCTGAGCCCTGAGCCCTGAGCCCTGAGCCCTGAGCCCTGAGCCCTGAGCCCTGAGCCCTGAGCCCTGAGCCCTGAGCCCTGAGCCCTGAGCCCCGAACCCTGAACCGTGAACCGTGAACCCCGAACCCCGAACGCCGAACCCCGAACCCCAAACCCTGAACCCTAAACCCTGAACCGTGAACCCTGAACCCTGAACCTTGAACCCTAAACCCTGAACGCTGAGCCCGGAGCCCTGAGCCCCGAACCCTGAACCGTGAACCGTGAACCCTGAACCCTGAACCCTGAACCCGGAACACTGAACCTTGAACCCTGAACCGTGAACCGTGAACCGTGAACCCCGAACCCCGAACCCAGAACCCCGAACCCCGAACCCCGAAGACAGAACCCCGAGCCCTGAGCCCCGAGCCCCGAACCCCGAGCCCTGAACCCTGAACCACAGCACTAAGCCCTGAACCCTAAACCCTGAACCCTAAACCCTAAACCCCAAACCCTAAACCCCAAACCCCAAACCCCAAACCCCAAACCTTAAACCCCAAACACCAAACTCCAAACCCCAAACCCTAAACCCTAAACCCCAAACCCTAAACTCTAAACCCTAAACCCTGAACCCCGAAACCCGAACCCTGAACCCTGAACCCTAAACCATAAACCCCCTAAACCCCAAACCCTGAACCCAGAACCCTGAGCCCTAAACCCTGAGCCCTGAACCCTGAACCCTAAGCCCTGAACCGTGAACCGTGAACCATGAACTGTGAACCCTGAATCCTGAACCCTGAATTGTGAACTGTGAACCCAGAACCCTGAACGCCGAACACAGAACCACGAACCCTGAACCCCGAACCCAAAACCCCACCCCAAACCCTAAACCGTAAACCCTCAACCCAGAACCCTGAACCCTGAACCATGAGCTCTTAGCACTAAACCCTGAGCCCAGAACCTAAACCCTGAACCCTAAACCGTAAACCGTGAACTTGGAACACTGAACCCCAAATCCCGAACCCCGAACCCCGAACCCTGAACCCCAAACCCCAAACCCCAAACCCCGAACGCCGAGCCCCGAGCCCTGAACCCTTAACCCTTAACCCTGAACCCCAAACCCAAAACCTCAAACCCCAAACCCCAAACCCCAAACCCCAGACTCTAAACCCCATAACCTAAACCCCAGTCCCTAACCCTAGACCATAAACCCTAGACCTTAAACCCTAAAGCCGAAACCACAAACCCTAAACCCTAATCCCTAAATCCCAATCCCTAAACCCCGAACCCTAAACCCCGTTTCCAGAACCCCGAACCCCGAACATCGAACCCCAAACAACGAACCCCGAACACCGAGCCTCGAGCCTTGAGCCTTGAGCCCTGAGCCCTGAACCCTGAACCGTGAACCGTAACCCAAAACCGCAAACCGCAAACCCCAAACCCTAAACCCTGAACCCTGAACCCTGAACCCTGAACACTAAACCCTAAACCCTGAGCCCCGAGACCTGAGCCCTGAGCCATGAGCCGTGAGCCCCGAGCCTTGAACCCTAAACCATAAACCCTAAACCCCAAACTCCAAACTCCAAACCCCAAACCCCAAACGCTAAACCCTAAACCCTAAACTCTACACCCTAAACCCTAGACCCTAAATCCTACACCCTAGATACTACTCGTTAAACCCTAGACCCTAAACCCGAAACCCTAAACCCCAAACCCCAAACCCCAAACCCAAAACCCTAAACCCTAAACCCTAAACCCCCAACCGCAAACCCTAAACCCTAAACCCCAAGCCCCAAACCCAGAACCCTGAACCGCGAACCCCGAACCCCGAACCCTAAATCCCAAACCCCGAACCCCGAACCCTCAACCCCGAACCCTAAACCCTGAACCCTGAACCTTGAACCCTGAACCCTGAACCCTGAACCCTGAACCCTGAGCCCTGAACCTTGAACCCTGAACCCTAAACCCTGAACCCTGAACCCTGAACAATGAACCGTGAACCGTGAACCCCGAACCGTGAACCGTTAACCGTGAACCATGGACTCTGAACCCCGAACGCCGAAGCCTGAACCCCGAACCCTGGACGCTGAAGCCTGAAGCCTGAACCTTGATCCCTGAACCCTGAACCGTCAACCGTGAACCCCGAACCCCGAACCCTGAACCCTGAACCCGAACCCCGAACACCGAGCCCCGAGCCCTGAGCCCAGAGCCCTGAGCCCACAGCCTTGAGCCAAGAACCCTGAACCCTAAACCCCAAATCCTAAACCCTAAACCCAGAACCCAAACCCAAAACCCGTAACCCGAAACCCGAAACCCTAAACCCTGAACCCCAAACCCTAATCCCTAACCCCAAAACCCTAAACCGTAAACCCTAAACCCCAAACCCCAAACCCCAATCCCCAAACCCCAAACCCTAAACCCAAAACCCGGAACCCTGAACCTCGAACCGTGAGCCCTGAACCCTGAACCGCGAACCCCGAACCCCAAACCACAAACCCTAAACCCAAACCCCTTAACCCCCTAACCCCCAACCCTGAACCCTGAACGCTGAACCCTGAACCCTGGACCCTAAACCCTGAACCCTGAACCCTGAGCCCTGAACCTTGAACCCTGAACCCTGAACCCTGAACCCTAAACCGTGAATCGTGAACCCCGAACCGTGAACCGTGAACCTCAAATTGTGAACCATGAACTCTGAACCCCGAACGTCGAACCCTGAACCCCGAACCCTGAACCCCAAACCCCAATCCCTGAACCCTGAACACTGAACCATGAACCCAGAACCATGAACCATGAACCCTGAAGCCTGAACCCTGAGCCCTTAGCCCTGAACACTGGGCCCTTAGTCCTGAGCCCTGAACCCTGAACCGTGAACGTTGAACCCTGAACCCAGAACCTTGAACCCTGAACCTTGAAAACCTGAACCCTGAACCCTGAACCGTTAACCCTGAACCCCGAACCCAGAACTCTGAACCCAAAACCTGAACACCGAACCCCGAGCCCTGAGCCTTGAGCCCTGAGCCCTGAGCCTTGAGCCCTGAACCCTGAACCCTAAACCCTTAACCCTAAACCCTAAACCCCAAACCCTAACCCTTAAACCCTAAATCGTAAACTGTAAACCCCAAACCCCAAACCCCAAACCCTAGACCCTAAACCCTAAAGCCGAAAACACAAACCCTAAACCCTATACCCCAAACCCCAAACCCTAACCCTAAATCCCAATCCCTAAACCCGGAACACTGAACCCCAAACCCCGAACCGTTTCCAGAACCCCGAACCCCGAACCACGAACACTAAACCCCAAACAACGAACCCCGAACACCGAGCCCCGAGCCTTGAGCCCCGAGCCTTGAGCCCTGAGCCCTAAGCCCTGAACCCTGAACCCTGAACCTTAAACCGTGAACCGTAAACCCCAAACCGCAAACCCCAAACCCCAAACCCTAAACCCTGAACCCTGAACCCTGAACCTTAAACCGTGAACCGTAAACCCCAAACCGCAAACCCCAACCCCCAAACCCTAACCCCTGATCCCTGAACCCTGAACCCTAAACCCTGAACCCTGAACCCTGAACCTTAAACCGTGAACCGTAAACCCCAAACCGCAAACCCCAAACCCCAAACCCTAAACCCTGAACCCTGAACCCTGAACCTTAAACCGTGAACCGTAAACCCCAAACCGCAAACCCCAAACCCCAAACCCTAAACCCTAAACCCCAAACCCCAAACCCTAAACCCTAAACCGCCAACCCTAAACCCTAAACCCTAAACCCCAAACCCCAAACCCCAAACCCAGAACCCTGAACCCCGAACCCCGAACCCTAAATCCTGAACCCCGAACCCTCAACCCCAAACCCTATACCCTAAACCCTAAACTCCCAAACCCCAAACAACGAACCTCGAACCCCGAGCCCCGAGCCTTGAGTCCTGAACCCTGAGCCCTGAACCCTGAACCCTGAACCCTGAACCCTGAATAATGAACTCTGAATCGTGAACCCCGAACCATGAACCCTGAACCCTGAACCGTGAACCATGGACTCTGAACCCCAAACGCTGAACCCTAAACCCCGAACCCTGAACCATGAACCCTGTAGCCTGAACCTTGATCCCTGAACCCTGAACCGTCAACCGTGAACCCCGAACCCTGAACCCTGAACCCTGAACCCCGAACCCCTGAACACCGAACCCTGAGCCCCGAGCCCTGAGCCCTGAGCCCTGAACCTTGAACCCTGAACCCATAACCCTAAACCCCAAACCCTAAACCCCAAACACTAAACCCCAAACCCCAGACCTGAAACCCCAAACCCAAACCCCAAACCCCAAACCCTAAACCCTAAACCCTAAACCACAAACCCTAAACCCCAAACCCCAAATCCCAAACCCCAAACCCCAAACCCCAAACCCTAAACCCTGAACCCCGAACCCCGAACCTTGAACCCCAAACCCCAAACCCTCAACCCCGAACCCTAAACCCTAAACCCTAAACACCCTAAACCCCTTAACCCCCTAACCCCCAACCCTGAAC
>NW_010357438.1:37214-42297 GCF_000414095.1 Morus notabilis
TCAAATAGTGAACAATGAACTCTGAACCCCGAACGTCGAACCCTGAACCCCGAACCCTGAACCCCAAACCCCAAACCCTGAACCCTGAACCCTGAACACTGAACCATGAACCCTGAACCATGAACCATGAACCCTGAAACCTGAACCCTGAGCCCTTAGCCCTGAACACTGGGCCCTTAGTCCTGAGCCCTAAACACTAAACCGTGAACGTTGAAGCCTGAACCCTGAACCCTGAACCCTGAACCTTGAAAACCTGAACCCTGAACCCTGAACCGTTAACCCCGAACCCCGAACCCAGAACTCTAAACCCCGAAACCTGAACACCGAACCCCGAGCCCTGAGCCTTGAGCCCTGAACCCTGAGCCCTGAACACTGAACCCTAAACCCTTAACCCTAAACCCTAAACCCCAAACCCCAAACCCCAAACCCCAAACCCTAAACCCTAAACCCCAAGCCCTAACCCCAAGCCCCTAACACCACACCCCAAACCCTAAACCCTAAACCCCAAACCCTAACCCTTAAACCCTAAATCGTAAACTGTAAACCCCAATCCCCAAACCCCAAACCCTAAACCCTAAACCGTAAACCCAAAACACTGAACCCTGAACCTCGAACCCCGAACCCTGAACCCTGAACTTCAAACCCCAAACCCCAAACCCTAACCCTTAAACCCTAAATCGTAAACTGTAAACCCCAATCCCCAAACCCCAAACCCTAAACCCTAAACCCTTTAAACCCCCAACCCTGAACCCAGAACGCTGAACCTTAAACCCAGAACCCTAAACCCTGTACACTGTGCCTTGAACCGTGAATCCTGAACCCTAAACCCTAAACCTCGAACCACGAACCTTGAACCCTGAACCGTGAACCATGAATCCTGAACCCTAAACCCTGACAACCGAACCCCGAACGCCGAACCCTGAACCCTGAACCCTGAACTTCAAACCCCAAACCCCGAACGCCAAACCCTAATCCGTAAACCCTCAACCCTAAACCCAAAACCCTAAGGCCTGAGCACTAAGGCCTGAACCCTGAGCCCTAAACCCTGAACCCTGAACCGTGAACCCCAAACCCCAAACCCTGAACCCTGAACCCTGAACCCTGAACCCTGAACCCCGAACCCTGAACCGTGCCTGAACCCTGAACCCTGAAACGTTAACGCTGAACCGTGAACCCTGAATCCTGAACCCTGAGCCCTTAGCCCTGAACCCTGAACCCTGAACCTTGAACCCTGGGCCGAGAGCCCTGAACCTTGAACCCTGAGCCCTGAACCCTAATGCCTGAACCCTGAACCCTAAACCCCAAACCCCAAACCCTAACCCTAAATCCCAATCCCTAAACCCGGAACACTGAACCCCAAACCCTGAACCCCAAACCCCGTTTCCAGAACCCCGAACCACGAACACTAAACCCCAAACAATGACCCCCGAACACCGAGCCCTGAGCCTTAAGCCCCGAGCCTTGAACCCTGAGCCCTGAACCCTGAACCCTGAACCCTAAACCCCAAACCGTAAACCCCAAACCTCAAACCCTAAACCCTGAACCCTGAACCGTGAACCCTAAAACGTGAACCGTAACCCCCAAACCGTAAACCCCAAACCTCAAACCCTAAACCCTGAACCCTGAACCGTGAACCCTAAAACGTGAACCGTAACCCCCAAACCGTAAACCCCAAACCTCAAACCCTAAACCCTGAACCCTGAACCGTGAACCCTAAAACGTGAACCGTAACCCCCAAACCGTAAACCCCAAACCTCAAACCCTAAACCCTGAACCCTGAACCGTGAACCCTAAAACGTGAACCGTAACCCCCAAACCGTAAACCCCAAACCTCAAACCCTAAACCCTGAACCCTGAACCGTGAACCCTAAAACGTGAACCGTAACCCCCAAACCGTAAACCCCAAACCCCAAACCCTAAACCCTAAACCCTAAACTCCCGAACCCCAAACAACGAACCCCGAACCCCGAGCCCCGAGCCTTGAGCCTGGAACCCTGAGCCTGAACCCTGAACCCTGAACCCTGAACCCTGAACCCTGAACCCTGAACCCTGAACCCTGAACCCTGAACCCTGAACCCTGAACCCTGAACCCTGAACCCTGAACCCTGAACCCTGAACCCTGAACCCTGAACCCTGAACCCTGAACCCTGAACCCTGAACCCTGAACCCTGAACCCTGAACCCTGAACCCTGAACCCTGAACCCTGAACCCTGAACCCTGAACCCTGAACCCTGAACCCTGAACCCTGAACCCTGAACCCTGAACCCTGAACCCTGAACCCTGAACCCTGAACCCTGAACCCTGAACCCTGAACCCTGAACCCTGAACCCTGAACCCTGAACCCCGAACCCTCAACCCCGAACCCTAAACCCTAAACCACAAACCCTAAACCCTAACCCCTAAACCCTAAACCGTAAATCCTAAACCCTAAACTCCAAACCCGAAACCCTAAACCCCAAACCCAAAACCCTAAACCCCAAACCCCGAACCCTGAACCCCCCAAAGCCCGAACCCCGAACCCAGACCCGGACCCTGAACCCTGAACCCCGAATCCAAAACCCCGAACCCCGAACACCAAACCCCGAACACCGAACCCCGAACCTCGAGGCCCGAGCCCTGAGCCCTGAACCCTGAACCCTTAACCCTTAACCCTTAACCCTTAACCGTGAACCCTGAACCGTGAACCGTAAACCCCAAACTGCAAACCCCAAACCCCAAACCCTAAACCCTGAACCCTGAACCCTGACCCTGAACCCTGAACCCTGAACCCTGAGCCCTGAGCCCTGAGACCTGAGCCCAAAACCCCGAACCCTGAACCCTAACCCCTAAACACTAAACCCTAAACCCTAAACTGCAAACCCCAAACCCCAAACCCTAAACCCTAAACCTTAAACCCTATACCCTAAACCCTAGACCCTAAATCCTAGACCCTAAATACTACAAGCTAAACCCTAGACCCTAAACCCCCAAACCCCAAACCCTAAACCCTAAACCCTAAACCCCAAACCCCAAACCCTAAACCCCAAACCCCAAACCCGGAACCCTGAATCCCGAACCCCGAACCCCGAATCCTGAACCCCGAACCCTCAACCCCGAATCCTAAACCCTAAAACCTAAACCCTAACCTCCCTAAACCCCTTAACCCCCTAACCCTGAACCCTGAACCCTGAACCCTGAACCCTGAGCCCTGAACCTTGAACCCTGAACCCTGAACCCTAAACCCTGAACAATGAACCGTGAATCGTGAACCCTGAACCATGAACCGTGAACCCTGAACCGTGAACCATGAACTCTGAACCCCGACCGCCGAACCCTGAACCCTTAACCCTGAACCCTGAACCCTTAACCTTGATCCCTGAACCTTGAACCATCAACCGTGAACCCCGAACCCCGAACGCTGAACCCTGAACCCCGAACCCCGAACCACGAACACCGAACCCTGAGCCGCGAGCCCTGAGCCCTGAGCCCTGAGCCCTGAACCCTGAACCCTAAACCCTGAATCCTGAACCGTGAATCGTTAACCGTAAACTCCAACCTGCAAACCCCAAACCCTAAACCCTAAACCCCAAACCCTAAACCCTGAACGCTTAACCCTGAACCCTGAGCCCTGAGGCCTGAGACCTGAGCCCTGAGCCCTGAACCCTGATCTGTGAACCCTGAACGCTAAACCCCAAACCCCAAACCCCAAATCCCAGACCCTAAACCCCATAACCTAAACCCCAGACCCTAAACCCTAGACCATAAACCCTAGACCCTAAAGCCGAAACCCCAAACCCCAAACCCCAAACCCTAAACCCCAAACCCTAAACCCCAAACCCTAAACCCCAAACCCCAAACCCTAAACCCCAAACCCCGAACCCTGAAACCCAAACCCCAAACCCCGTATCCAGAACCCCGAACCCCAAACAATGAACTCCGAACCCCGAGCCCCTGGCCTTGAGCCCTGAGCCCTGAACCCTGAACCCTGAACCCAGAACAAAGAACCGTGAACCCCAAACTGTGAACCGTGAACCCTGAACCGTGAACCATGAACTCTGAACCCCAAACACTGAACCCTAAACCCCGAACCCTGAACCCTGAAGGCTGAACCTTGATCCCTGAACCCTGAACCGTCAACTGTGAACTGAACCCTGAACCCCGAACCCCGAACATCGAACCCCGAGCCCCGAGCCCTGAGCCCTGAGCCCTGAGCCCTGAACCCTGAACCCTAAACCGTGAACCCTAAACCCTAAACCCGAAACCCAAAACCCGAAACCCGAAACCCTAGACCCCAAACCCAAACCCCAAACCCCAAAGCCTAAACCCTAAACCCTAAACCCTAAACTCCAAACCCTAAACTCTAACCCCTAAACCCTAAACTGTAAACCCTAAACCCCAAACCCCAAACCCTAAATGCTAAACCCCAAACCCTAAACCCTAAACCCCAAACCCCAAACCCAGAACCCTGAACCCCGAACCTTGAACACCAAATCCCAAACCCTGAACACTCAACCCTGAACCCTAAACCCTAAACCCTAAACTCCCTAAACCCCTTAACCCCCTAACCCTGAACCCTAAAACCTGTACCATGAACCCTGAACCCTAAACCCTAAGCTCTGAACCTTGAACCCTGAACCCTGAAGCCTGAACAATGAACAGTGAACCGTGAACCCTGAATCGTGAACCGTGAACCCTAAACCGTGAACCATGAACTCTGAACCCTGAACGTTGAACCCTGAACCCCGAACCCTGAACCCTGAACCCTGAACCCTGAATCTTGATCCCTGAACCTTGAACTGTCAACCGTGAACCCCGAACCCCGAACCCTGAACCCTGAACCCCAAACACCGAGCCCCGAGCCCTGAGCCCTGAGCCCTAAGCCCTATGCCCTGAACCCTGATTCCTAAACCCCAAACCCTAAACCCAAAACCCCAAACCCTAAACCCGAAACCCAAAACCTAAAACCCGAAACCTTAAACCCTAAACCCTGAACCCTAAACCCTAAACCCTAACCCGTAAACCCTACACTGTAAACCCTAAACCCCAGACCCCAATCCCCAATCCCCAAACCCCAAACCCTAAACCCAAAACCCTGAACCCCGAA
>NW_010357439.1:0-14886 GCF_000414095.1 Morus notabilis
GAAAAATGATGACATAATTTAGTACACTTTTTTTTTTTTTTTTTTTTGAGCTTGGGGCTGTTCTTTTGCTGTTTTTAAGTTAGGTGATTTGAGTGTAGATTTTGAGTTGACTTTGGGTTATAACTTGAGTTGAAGTTGTAACTTGAGTTTGTGTTTAGTTGTGTACATTTGAGTTATGATTTGAGATAAGAATCTTTTTGAGTTTGTGTTTGAGTGAGTCAAAACTTGAATTTGTATTTAGATAGTATTTTAATAAAACTCAATGCTGATGAAAAATTTTAATAGGGTATATGGGTGGGGTTTTATTCGTCTTTTCGTTGTGAACGCATAGAAAAAAAAATCATCTCAATCAAAATTAAAACGAAAAAGTTATAGCATTTTTAAGAATAGAAAAAATATTGTTTATTAATTTAAGTTCGAGTTTCTGAATTTAAGTTGAAGGGGAAACTTAGGACTTGTTCTTTTAGAGTTTAACTTGAGTATAATTCTTGAGTTGAATTTGAGTTATAACTTGAGTTAAACTTGTAACTTGAGTTTGTGTTTGGCTGTATAAATTTGAGTTATGGTTTGAGATAAGAATTTTTTTGAGTTTGTGTTTGAGTGAGTCAAAACTTGAATTTGTATTTAGATAGTATTTTAATAAAAACTCAATGCTGATGAAAAATTTTAATAGGGTATATGGGTCGGGTTTTATTCGTCTTTTCGTTGTCAACGCATAGAAAAAAAATTATCTCAATCAGAATTAAAACGAAAAAGTTATAGCATTTTTAAGAATAGAAAAAATACTGTTCATTAATTTGAGTTCGAGTTTTTGAACTCGAGTTGAGGGAGAAACTTGAACTCGAGTTTTAGTCCTAAACTCGAGTTTGAACTCGAGTTTAAACTTAAAAGAACATAAACTCGAATAAATTGTAACTCGAGTTGCCTTTTTTTGAGTTTTTTACTCAAAAGAACAAGCCTTTAAATTTGAGTTTTAATCTCAAACTAAGTTCAAACTCGAGTTCAAACTTAAAAAAATATGAACTTGAATAAAATTGTAATTTTGAGTTGTTTTTTTTTGAGTTTTTGACTTAAAGAAAAGAGAATTTGAATCCTACGTCTTGTGGAAGAGTCAGCCGTTAAGATATGATCTGTGCAACTACATTTATTATTTACCTTGCATGTTTTAGATTAATTACATTAGTTATAAAAAAAGTTTATCATGTACAGCAATCTTGATGTGCGCTCTTTTGTTTATGTTTTTCTTTCTTTCCTTCCTTTTTTTTTTTTTTTTTTTTTTTTTTTTTTTTTAAAATTAGTTACGTTAGGAGAAAATCTAAAAGGTATCCTCTCAGTTTTGCCTACATATAATTTTTATCTCTGAGTTTTTTAAAATCTAAAAAGTACATCTTATGTTTTTAAAAATAGATAAAAAGTATCTCTTTCTTTTAACTTTTCTGATTTAATTTTTTTTAAAATAGCCAAATTATCCTTAAATATTCTATATACTATTCAAACTTTAAACTATACCAACTTCTAAATACCCCTCTTAATTTTTTTTAATTTTTAATTTCTAATTTTTTTTTTTTTTTTTTTTTTTTAAGGGGGCCCATAAAAAATTTGCAGAACCAATTTAAATAAGTTTTTATCGATTTTAGTAAGTTAGTTTATTATGCACTACAAAATACATTTTCACTTTAAATTGGTACGTAAATTCCTCATATTGTGCCAAATAGAATTTCAAAAAAAAAAAAAATCACGTTTCTTCAAAAAAGATTTCACTTTCTTATTAAAATGAAAAAAACAAAAACAAAAAACACTTATTCAAATTGGTGCCGTAAAATTCCTTAGAGGTTACTTCAAAAAAAAAAAAATCTAAGAGGAGTGTTAAGAAGTTTATATAGCCTACAAATTTAGAAAGTACATGAAATATTCAAGAATAATTTGGCCATTTTAAAAAAAATTAAACCTAAAAAGTTAAAAGAATGGATACGTTTATATGGATTAAAAAACACAGAGAATACTTTTTAGATTTTATTTAGACAAAAACTGAGGATATTTTTTAGACTTTCTCGTGGTGTACGTTTTAGAGTTGCATGTGCTAAGCATAATGCTTGCTGCCATTATATACATTCATGTGAGAAAGAAGTACATATTTATAAATGCACGAGCACGCGCTCACAGAAAAACAAAAATTTTAATAAAAAAAAGTGATATTAATGTCGGATAAGGAACTCTTGTCAGCCTTTCTGAGTTCTGACTTTCATCCATGTGCATGTGAAGATGGTTGTTTGTTGGGGAAGCATCCTGCATGTACTTTCACTCTCCATCCTTTTTTCTTTCCACTGCACGTGACTTTCTCTCAGGATCAGTTCTTCCATACCAATTCCCCACCACAGGAAATAAGAAAATCAAAATCAAGAAAAATGAGGTAGTAGAAAGAATTTATCAATTCCTTCTAATGGAGAGTTTTATTGCATCTTTAGATTATAATCAACTTAAATTTACTGTTAAACAAGTGATTTCCTCTTAATATGATAATTGTTTAGTAAGATTAGAAAAATTATTATCTTCTAGTAAGAAAACCCTTGTGAGATCGGTGGTTTAGTCTTTATTTCTACGGTTTTATTGTGAGATTCATCTTTTATTATAGTTTTTAGTATTCAAACACTGCTGATGCCCCTAACATTATTGTTCTAACAATTTTAAGTTCTCTTTCTCAATTCTGACGAGTGTTTTATCGACTCGTGGCCTTTTCAACAGTCTTCTTTATAAAGCCATATAATGCGGGCGTCTGAAAACATTCTAACACTAATACACCTTTTGACACACTGAAAAATGCAGAGACAACCAACTTACGAGCTCATCATCTGGACTTTGGTTACCTTTTCATCTCTCTTGTGCCAAGGTATTTCATCCTTTTATTTGCCACTAATAAGAGAAATTACATTGCATTCTTGTCCTTCTCATGTGTTGTCGTATATCCCATACATAACGATTTCTTGGTAGCTTGTAGGAATGAATGGTCCCATCTTCCTAGCATGTTCATAAAGTGGTTTCTAGTATAATGCTCTTAACATGGTATTTGAAAATGATGGAAATGGTTAATTTTAAGCTTTTTGGTAAGTTGTTCTTTTAAGGAAAAAAAAAATGTGGTAAACTACGAGATTTGGCTCAGACAGACCGTTTTTGCAACGCTGCAGGGTGGGCAGCCAAGTGCGCCGCTAGGGATCATGCTCCGACTGTGCAACAAACGAAGATAGGAACGGGAAATCCTCCAAAATTCATGGTGGAAGTGCGCAATAACTGTCCGATGTGCCCGATTATTAACGTCCATTTGAAGTGTGGGAACTTTCCTCAAGCTCTAGTCAATCCGAGGCTACTCAAAGTTGTTGCCTTCGATGATTGTGTCGTCAACGGAGCGTTGCCATTGCAGCCTCTCCAAAAGCTCTCCTTCAACTATACTCACAGCAAGTACTTGTTGCGCCCCAGCATTTGGTACTTCCAGTGCGAGTAAAATAATCAGACCATGCTGCTGTTTCTGCCCAGCTAGCTTACAGCATTGCATTGGACTTTGTCTACAAATATAGTTTTCAAGTCCTTTATTTTATTTTATTTTCTTCAAGATGATTCACTGATCCATCAGTTGACCAAAATGCAAACAGAAATATGATTTCTATTTGTGAGTGTGAACAGCTAGCTATTGTCCTTAAAATCATAAAACAGGCCCTAAAAGGCAAATACGTCACGTTTTAGCTATTTAGTATTAAAAAGCCGCGACGCTTAATAACATGACAAACATGTTCTATGTTTTTAGTACGCTACTGAGTTTCAATCTGAAGAAGAATATCCCTTAAAACCTAACTGGCATTTATTTCATAGAAAATGGCAAAAGCAATTGCAATAATAGTGAACTGGTCAAGAACATTGAAAAGGTAGATTTCCTGTTTTTCTTTTTTAAATGAATTATAGATAGATTATAGATTTTCTTGGGTCTGTCCTCTAAGGCGTCTTTATGTTTGATAGCAAGCATAGAACCATTTTGAATATATATTTATATCTACGAAAATGATTTTTTTAGTGTTTATTCTTTCCTTTTGAGATGCAATGTTACTAAATAGAAGATCCACTTTTATCTCAAATTTTGATGACAATTGGTTGTGACATAATTAATCCCTAGTAATAGCGTACAGGTCCCAAAGTGAAAACCGAAAGTGCGCTAGTAAATTAATGATTAAGTGGAGCAAAATGAATTTACTTTTTAGGCCAAAATGTATTACAAAGTCACCTTACAGAAACAAACACAAAATCAAATAAATAAATAAATAAAGCTAGTTAAGATTTGAGAATGGTCAGTTTGGATTGGTTCGAATACCAAAACTCAAAACTGCCAACAAAAAAGAAACAACGATACTATTTTACGTTACAGCAACCAGACCCCTTCAAATCAATGTCAAAAAAAAAAAAAAAAAAAAAAAAAAAAAAAAAAAAAAAAAAAAAAAAAAACTTTCACTTCATGCACTGCCCATCCGAATCATACAAGGAAAATGCGAATGGAGAATAAGAAAAAAGAAGAGAAAATCTACTTTTGACTTATTAGCTATATGTTGTCTAGAAAGGTAACCACTCATGACTAATATTAAAAATCCAACCGTTAAACCCATATTCTAAGTTTTGAAGCTGGTCGTAAGCTTTCCCAAACTTCCACAGATTCGCCTCGGTAGAAAATACAACACAAAATGAAGCTTCTGATAACCTAGCTTGTTTGCACACGAGGCATGAATTATAGCAATACATAAATCACAAAAATAATCTGGACTACTACATCGGTTATTCTGAAGATTTCTCTCACTATATCATTCTAGTTACTGTATTCGACAGAATCACTGATGTAGTAGTTCGACCGGCAGGGTTTCTTATCTAAAAACAGAAAAATAAAGTAGTTCCACCGGCAGACATAAGAGTGATAAAAGGAACCTAATAAATATACCAATTTACGTATCATCATATAAATTAGTCGGAATTAGAACTATTATACCATTAAGCAACTTATGCTCGTATTTACCATATTGCTAGGACCTAAAGCCAAGTAAGGTAACAACCCAATTTTGGAACCATATACATTTGATTTTGAATTCAGTGTTAAAAACCTTCATACATTTCCGGCTTCATCTTGGGAAGAAAAATATAACCCAAAATGAACCATCAGACACTAAGCTTTAACATACCTTTTTCCGCATAAATCATTTAGATGCACAAACCAGAGCAGTATTCTGTAGACTACTACTTCATCAATAATTTCACGATATCTTTCTATATTCAAATCTATCGTTAAGTTCTATGTCAGCAATCTCTTTTAGTTGTTGCGTCACAGTAAACTAAAGTGTGTAACAGCATGGTTACCAACAAGAAGATTATAGACCATTGGCTTTTCACATGGCAAGCAGAAGAGATATAGTGGGAACCTACTAAATGTACCGTTCCTGTCTGTTCATCCTTGACTTTAATGTTTGACGAACCTGAAATAAACCATTCAAAAGTCAAAAGTTGAGTTGCAAACTAAAACAGAAAGATCCAGTAATCTTCAAGATTAACCTTTAAAAAAAAAAAAAAAAAAAAAAAAAAAAAAAAAAAAAAAAAATTTTTCAACCAAAAACCATGCACAAATTTTTTCAATTAGATATTAAATTTGGGGAAATGAGATGCATATAGAAAAAAATTCTTCAACAGAGTAAAGAGAAAATAACACAACACTCACAATTATATTCAGTCCACCCTATTGCCTGATTTTCAAGATCATACACCACTAGCTTATTTGAAAGGACCAAATCTGCAACAAACCCAGAACAAAAAAAATATAATTAGAACATCACATGACTTGCCATTTTCGCTTATACTGAGAGTATCATTGATTTTGTCCATTAAACCCGATTCGTAGTAACTTAAAAGTGCTGGGTATTTTGCAACATGATAATAACTTAGAGCACTCATACACACAACGCAAAACAAATAAATACACGTGTGTATGAGCACTCTAGAAAAATAACACAAGGAATTTAATAAGTAGAAATAAAAAAATTGAAATTTTTAATTTTAGGCCACATCATACTTCATAACAGCTTCCTGAACCTAAAACCTCATATCAAAACTTTTTAGCAAGCATTGCAAAAATTATATACAGCAGTTAGATAGCGTCACTCTTTTTATCATCCTCTTTGTCACTTTCTGAATTCACTGTTTGGCGTGTGAACTCCACTAACATGATATATTATTATTTAAACAGAAAATGAGATAATAGAATCCAAAACAATGAATAATAGAAAGAGTGACGCTAGCATTTCTCTACTCATTAGATCCAGTCACTAAAAGCACAAGATCCATCAAATGCCAAACTAGAAAAGAAATAATACATACCAAGATAAAGCTTCAAGGTCACGTAGACTTCATTCACATGAAATTTAGGTGTAAAAATACTAAAAAGGTGCAAACGAAATCGGAATGTCATTAAGATAGTTGAAGTTGCAGTACAAAGATGGAATGGAAATGCAGGGTCATAAGAAGGTAAAAGGAGCAGAAATTAAAGAAAAAAAAATAGAAAATCCATATAACTATAACCAGTTGGGATATGAATTGTGAATGATTGACTACAGATCTACAACACGAAGGATCCGTTTAGTTCGCTGATTCGAATTTTTAATTCGAGTTGAGATATGATTTTATGTGAGAGCTTTTTACTGCAGCAAAAAAGTTAGATGTGACTGTTTCTGAGAGCTTTTTACTGTAGCAAAACTCGAATTCTAAACTCGAATCGGTGAAATGAACGGGGCCGAAGAAAGCATTGATTCCAAATTCAAAAAGGATTTTGGAGACAGCAATACATGACTTAATTGTAAGCAGAACAAACAAATAATACTTGTGTGGTACCAAGTGTCTGGATGAAGGCTAGAAGAAATACTTTGAAATTAAAGCAAAAAAAAAAAAAATATATATATTTGAAACTAATGCAAAAAATAAAATAGAATAAAATAAAATAAAGAAAAACTTTAATAGCTATACCGCACAATTACAGAACCCTCGTATATAATAGAAGAACACATGAATACCATATAACGGCCATTAAGTTTCAGGGACTACCTCCCAAAAGGGTCAAGTTCTTGCTGTCTCTGGATTGCATCCCACTATTTTGCCAACCAATACACCACATGCCTTCCTGTAAATATCTATATATTAACTGAAGTTCAACAAATGGATCATGAAGATGCTAAATGCAACATAAGCCGAGAAATAAACACTTCAGGAGAGTAAAGAGCAATGTTTAGGTCATAAATGTTTTAAATAATCTGAGCCTATCGCCATGCTTTATTTGCAAATGCCTCACCAAGAAGAATATTTACGAAGCTTACAGATGATGCAAGATGCGTAACAGTGACGATCATCATAATAGTTCATTAGGTTATTGGACCTCAGCACTTGCAACCAAATCAGTAAGCGACAATGGAGTGGCTTCTAATAATTAGTCTCTTTTGTTTCTCATGACTAATGAGAATTATTAGAGTTCGTATGTGTGTTTGTAAATAATATGAGTTTGTTGTTTTGAAACTTAAGCTATTATGACTCTAGGTAGATCACTCAACATGGTACAAAGCTCGAATAGGTCTCTATATCTTTGTAACCCACGTTTGTCTTGACTTTGCACAAACCTTGCATTATGTTGATCTCGGACAGGGCTACAAATGAAAGGTTGCGTTAAGCTAATAGGCATTAATGGTTGTTTGACTGGGATATGAATTACCTGAAAGCAGGTTACCGACATCCTATATGTTAGCGAAGTATTTGTTAGAATGTTTCCCATCTGGACATGCAAGTCCCACCCTCTTTCTAAAGAAAAAAGACAAGGGGGGAAAAAAGAAGGGTCCCTGATCACTCAGTATACTACAAATTGCAGAGAGAGAGAGAGAGAGAGCGAGAACATGTGATAAAACTTGAAATTGCCAATACAGAAGTATTTCGGAGAAAAAAAAAGAAAAAAAAAAAAGGAAAAGAAGACGCAATGCATAGTATAATTAGTATACTGAGGAAGATGTGTCACTCAGAGTAGAGAAGGAAGCAATAAAAATTTATTGCGGCTATTTAGAAATTATAAATCACATACAGAGATAAACTAATACAAAAATCATAAAGTTTCCGGGAGGAAACTTTGCAGCAAATTTGCATATCCAAAATCATAAAGTTCGCATATCCAAAACCATAGAGTTGGATACATGATGAGTACAATAATCTAAAAAACTCTGGTAAGCATTCTGACAGAGCCTTAACAAAGTTTTGCATTTCAATATACTTACATAGGAGAACAGATATTCATGTGGATGAACCTTTAAAGAAAGCGAGTTTTCGAAATAAAAAGTGACAGGAGGAAATGCATCATCCAAGCTGCAATTAAAGATGAAAATTATAAATATCAGTCACGTGTCACAGAGTTTGCATGGAAAATAAAATGAAATTAACAAAGTCAGAACAGACTCGATTCAATAAAGGATCAAGTGAAGAAATTATTAAAGCAAAACGGCAAAATCCAAACTCGAAGGCATTGAGGACAAAAGCATGAGGTTTCAGAGTCAACAAATTGAAAGCAGCAGCATAGAACAACTAAATGAATCAAACGTTTGTCGGGAAGTAGTGTAGAAATTAAGCATTTGAAACAAGTTACCCATTTTCTCTGAATATTATAAGATATATACCTGTTCCAAATGAACAAGTAGAAAACGATTTTTTTTTTTATTTTTATTTTGCGCTGAATAGAAAACAATGAATTTAGATGATACTAATTGAAAAATTACAGAGTGTATTCTTCCTGACATAATACCTTAAGTTTCATACTCAGTGTGAAATTACAATGATCGTTTGACTTCCATTTGAACTCGTAGGCAAGAATACATTTGCCACACAACAACAGTTACTAAAAGGCTAGGAGGTGGGTAGTATAAAGTAGATTTGAAGCCTCAAAATGATAAAAGATTACAAGATATTGTGAACATGGAACAAACTGATTCCTATTCCCGATCATGTAAAATTGATAACAAAATTATACTAAGAGGAATAAGAAAAGAAATCCAAAGCATTAAGCGTCCATCATGAACCATAAAGACGATGCATTTCAAGCAATGAATAGAACTTTCAACACTGTTGCATTCGACAAAATATTCCACATGAAAGTATAGTTTTTAGCCGCTGCATATATAGAAGAGAAATTCTGCAAAACGGCAATTCACCGTGCACGTCACCTTTCTGAGTACTGGAAGCAAGTATACTCTCCATGAACTGTACGAACCTTCAGATCAGGCTGCTGAGATAGTATCTGAAAAAGGAAATATATTTAAGATGCTTTAATTTAATTTTAGAAGAACATCTAACAAATTATACGTGCTTGCACACAATTAAAACCAACACAATATACCTTACTTACTAATGGCACATAAACCATTTCTGGAAGATAGGCCAACGTTGTACCACTGTCAATTATAGTCCCTTTTCTGTCACCAAAGTCAAATGCATAGTTTGGAACACTTAAAAAAGTGCGACCAACTTGTATTGCTGTCATATTGACATTGTAATGTGGCCTACAATTTTACACGCAGAATACAGCTGTCATTACCAAGATTTTATCAACCCTGACTTAACAGCAGTAACTGAGACGAAAGAGAAACCCCACCTTATATATATATTAAAGCTCTAGGTGATAGAATCATGATTGTGGAAAGCCAAAGAAGGAGAAAAGAAAAATCAATCAAGCAAATGTTGGGCCCATTTTTATCATACTTTATCATCAAGTTTCTTCACTGCATTAATCTCTTTCCTTTAGACCTTAACTTGTACAGTATTGAAAGAGATAATTGCCAGTCATCTTTAAGATCTAATGAAGGTAAAAGATAGACTCTGCAATAGAAAATTTCACATTGCATAATCTGATTATGATAAGCCTACTTCGGTTTCGCATTTGTCCTTTTATACCACACAATAAATTTCATTTTGCAACCAAATTTTAGTTACGCAATAAATCATACAATTAATTATGGTCTTTTTACATACATCTACTGTGTCTCATACAATCGACTTATCTAACTGTCACCAAGAGTCTAGATGCATCTCAAGGAGGGTAGTTAGACCAGTTTCTTGTACTAGAATATTCCAATTCTCATCTCATATAATCGACTTACCACAACTGTCACAAGAGTCTAGACAAATCTCAAGGAGTGTGGTTAGACCAGTTTCTCATACTAGAATACTACAATTCTTGTCGCATACAATCGACTTACCACAACTGTCACAAGAGTCTAGACAAATCTCAATGACTGTAGTTAGACCAGTTTCTCGTACCAGAATATTCCAATTCTCTTTCCTTTTCTTGTGTAGCCTAGTTAATATGTTATTTCAACATGAACACAAGGTTTTTCTTCTCTTTCAACATTTTTTCTTCTTTAGTATGAAAGATTTTTTTTTTTTTATTTTATTTTTTTTTTTGGAAGGAAAGAGAAATATTAGAGAACAAGCGATCCTCCAAATCAATCAAAGCATACTATACCAAACACCCTCAAGAGAAAAATAAAACCAAACTATGATTTGTGGACCCTAAAAAGTCCAGAAAGTTGAACTAATTTCCATATATAAATTATCTTCAACTGCGACTTTTCAAGGCACAAAGCTTTTTGACTTCTTGACTTCTTCAGTCCAACCAGAGCTTAACAGTGTAAAACTAAAATTTTTGCCATAAACCAGAACCTTCTTGTCAAAGTCGCCTGTGCCACAACTATAAAGCTACCACATAATGTATAACAAAAACAGTGTGACAAAAATATGTAACCTCCACCTTCATTGAATAATAGCATATTTGATAGGTGTAAACACTCCACTTGTTTCTAATTAGCCTCAATCTTTTTAAACTCTTTGGGCCCCTTTGGAATGTATACTCAAACCATGATTTGTTTGAAATTCAAATTTTTTGTGAGCGGAAAACACTATAGCAGAATCAATTATTTGAGTTTGAGTATATGAAACAAACGGGCCCTTTATTGATAGAGATATGAGCTTAAGTTTTTGTTTTGTTTTCTTTTTCTTTTGAAAATAAAAAATAAAAAATAAAAATCCTTGTGTTCGCTTAGCTGAATACAACTTAAACTCAAGTTTTGTTACTCATGATACTTTTGTCTTCTATTGGATAGCCCTTTATCTACAAAAGCTCTCCATTTTATGTTCTTGAAAGCGTGTGAAGCATATTGTTAAATTGGTTTACTTCCTCGTGGTATTGTTTTGGTACCCTTAATAAGAGAAAATGCGAGAGAATCATGTCCAGAAAGTTTAGACTTCTAAGTTGACGAAGCAGGGCGAAACCAGTTAAATTTTGAGACGAAAGACAAGCAGAAATAATAACCTCACAAAGAAATGCACGTGCAATGAAAAAGCATAATCGAGATAAGTGATACTAGTTGACTAGGGGGAAAAAAAAGGTACGTACTGATTTGGGACCAAGGGTGTCATGTTAACTTTGGGTTGTACAACATGGCCGATGGCAAAGATACCACCTCCATTTGTCCCGTCTAAGCAGTGAGCAAACATCTTTTTCACTCTTCCAGATGAAGCTAGCTGTGAAATTACAGATGAATTTGATTTTCCAAACCCAAGTATCCCATCAAGTGCTTCTTCACCATTTGAAGCTAGATCCCCAGATTGTGTAGCACCACATCTATGAAGAGAACATAAGTCCATTACATTAATAATCCCACAGTAAAAAGTAGAGGACAAAAAGGGAGTGGATTTCCGTTGTCTAATAAAATCAGAAAGCAAAACAAACTACCAAAGACATTCCTAATTTCACTTGGCAAGGAAAAAAGAACAGTTATCAAAAAGTGAAGACGGTTAGAGTGTTCCCCTGCCAAGTAATTTCCCTTTTTTTGCCATTAGTTTTCATCCTAATATGAAACTTCCAACATAACTACTCAGATCTTTTGAGGAAAGGTCTCTGCCCGTATATGTAGAAAGGCTTTTAACCTGAAATAGACAAATTCCCAAACAAAAAAGCATAATTTGAAGATATGCAAGAGTTGGACGTTAAGGAATACATCTTAGGGAACTAAACTCACTCACTATGAGCTGAACAAACTAAACCAGAAAGTAAAGTTTTCCATTTAATGTATACTGATGTGCACAAGAATTCCCTTTAGATATTCTCTGGAGTTTCAAGTGATGTACCGCCATGTCGTCTTTGCAGGTTGGAGATAGAATACATAACCAGATTAAACCTATAATGCACAAAGAGTGTTTTCCACGGCACGCTGACAAGGAGGAACAGCTACTGAATCAATATAGAACCGCAACTTACTATGTCACTGAACCTGATTTTCTTTTTTTTTTTTTTTTTTTTTTGGAAACTATATATGTCCATACGTCCACACAAGCAGATATACACAAGTACATTTCAATACATAAACACACAACTTGATCAATAGAATACTGAGCTTATACTACTTGTCAGCTGATAGATTAGTTGCCGTAGAATTTTGCGTGATTTTCCTCACCCTTCAATGTGCAGAGAACTAGTATTAAGATCTCCTATTAGTACAAACCCCAGTTCGACCCATCACTCTTTCACATGCTTTGCACTCTGACGAGGGAGTGGTGACCCTTTATTAGCCTTTAGTTACTTGGCACGCTATACTCAACCGACGTAGGCTCCATAGGATAAGATTAAGGTTTGGTTGGACAAAAAAAGTCGCTGTTCTTGAATTTTGTAGTTTTCTCCCCTGTAACTGGTCTAAACTATCAATATGAGCTGTTTAAATGGTCATACAAGAAGGTCGGCCCTTATCCCATTCCTTTACATTCATATATTGAATCAACATTGCTCAGTGTCCTCAATCAAACAGCACAAATAAAACAAAATTTACCAAAAAAACACTCACCCAAAAATGACACTCCCATTCGACGACGTAGTTTCAAGGTCTCCCGACACTCGATCATACTGCACAACATCTTTCACAAAGTAGCCAGCAGTGGAGCTGCCATCTCCGTATATCTGAAGATACGGACATGTCACATTCTTCGTACAACCAGACAATGGACCCCCACTGACCTCCAAGCAAAACTCTTCATCACAAGGCACCAATTTCCCAGTTGAAGAGTCTTTAATATCATATAACGTCAGGTCTATCTGTTAACATAAAACAAATATTCAACAAAAAGGACAGCTTTAATCTCTACTTTTCAGTCTTCTATTATCCAGGCTTTTCAAACAACAATAAAATTTGTTTCTCATTAAAAAAATAAAAATAAAATAAAATAAACGTACACCGAGGGAGCTTCTGGTTGGGCAATCTTTACACTGAATACAATTCACCCACATAATATCACTTCCCGTATCTACTTGCACATAATAGTCCTTCGGAGGAGTTCCAATTCCAATTCTAGCATAGTAAAGCCTAGAAAAAAAAATATTTCAACGCAAATTCGAAAGCAAAGAAAGAAATTTATCGAGCAACAAAAGGAACAACAGAGAAAGAGATACCCGACGGCGTCGGGACGGCCGGAGCCGCCCAAGGGAAGATCAACGCCGGCCAGAATTCTGAGCTGACGGCGATCGTCGTGCGCCTTGAGAGCGGAGAGGGAGGGCTCACGGCCGGCGTACTTGTACTTGACGCTCAAAACGGCGTCGTTGAGGGCGGAAGTGGTGGTGACCTTGGTGGAAATCAGGAAGAGCAGGAAAATCATGGCGGTCGAGAGAGAGAAAGTAGTACTGCACGAGCTCCGCAGAGTAGCCACAATCACCATCGCCGTCGTCTTCGTCGCCCTCGCCGCCGCCATAGCCGGTTTTTTTTATTAAGGGAGAAATGGGGAAGACGGTTAAATTTTTTATAACGTCTTTTCAGTCTTCTTCGTGAACTGCAAAGTCTCTCTTTTTCTCTCTTTTTCTCTCTTTTTCTTTTTTCTCTTTATTGGTTTTTTAAAATAATTACTTTCTTTATAACTCTTGGGACTAAAAAGTGGGCGATTTGGTGTTGGTGGGCCAGGCCGGCCAGCCATGGAGTGGGAGAGAAGAGAGAATTTACATATTATACATATACTAAAAAGAGATGACAGGATTCATTGTTTATGTTACAATATAATGAATAGATCTTTCTTATTTTAGTCTTGTTTTATTTTTTTGGATAAAATTTTAATTACCGTTATGTTTTGTTTATAAAATTACGATATTGCCCTTATTTTAGATTTTTGTGCGTTTATTTACCGTGACTATTTTGGTCATTTATTGATGCTTTTGTTTACTTCGTTTGTTCTTCTTTCATTTGCTTTCTTTCAACAGGATTATTGTTTATGTTACAGTGTAATGAATAGATCTTTCTTATTTTAGTCTTGTTTTATTTTTTTGGATAAAATTTTAATTACCGTTATGTTTTGTTTATAAAATTACAATATTGCCCTTATTTTAGATTTTTGTGCGTTTATTTACCGTGACTATTTTGGTCATTTACTGATGCTTTTGTTTACTTCGTTTGTTCTTCTTTCATTTGCTTTCTTTCACTTCTTTCTGTGGCCCTCTCTCTCTCTCCTTCATTTGTTTCCTTCCGTAATGTTCTACATTTCTTCTTCTTCGAAACTGAGCCTCAGTTTTTTCCCCCTCTTTTTCGTTTGTTGATTTCGGCCATTTTTTCATTATTTCTTTCTGTTGTCATTTATGCTTTTCGTTGCTTTGCTCCTGCAATCTTCAACATTTTTTTTTTTAAATTGAGATTGGGGATTTTTTTTCCCTTTCTTCCGTTTGTTTTCTTCTGCAACCTTTTAGATCTGTTTTTATTTTTGCGTATTTAGATTGAATAGGGTTATCTGTTTTTTTTGTTCGTTTGTTTCTATGATTTTCTA
>NW_010357440.1:0-1177 GCF_000414095.1 Morus notabilis
TCCCCAATGTCCCAACGCTCTCTTCAGGGTAAGGCCGTGGCAGCACCACGTGGGCACAATGAGGCTCATCTCTTCGGACCGGGGCAACCGAGGATTCTTGGCGTGCCCACGCTCTCCAGGGCCTAGCTAGCCGTCGTCTCATCACACAAAGAATAATAATAATAATAATAATGATAATAATAATAATAATACTAATAATCCTGGCTTTCAAGAATTCCCGACATTCCCACGCTCTCCAGGGCATTACCGTGGTATCATCACGTGGGCACGAAGAGACTCCATTCTTTGGGACCGAGCATTCGAGAATCACCGGCGTGACCAATCTTCTGAGGTTCCCCAACGTCCCAACGCTCTCTCCAGGGCAAGGCCGTGGCTGCATCACGTGGGCACAACAAGGGTCATCTCTTTGGACCGGGGAAACCGAGGATTCCCGATGTGCCCACACTCCCCAGGGCCTAGCTACCCGTGGTATCATCACGTGGGCACAAAGAATAATAATAATAATAATAATAATAATACTAGTAATCCGAGCTTCCGAGAATTCCCGACATTCCCACGCTCTCCAGGGCATGGCCGTGGTATCATCACGTGGGCACGAAGAGACTCCATTCTTAGGGACCGAGCATTCGAGAATCACCAGCGTGACCAAACTTCCGAGGTTCCCCAACGTCCCAACGCTCTTTCCAGGGCAAGGCCGTGGCAGCATCACATGGGCACAACAAGGCTCATCTCATTGGACCGGGGCAACCGAGGATCCCCGACGTGCCCACGCTCTCTAGGGCCTAGCTAGCCATGGTATCATCACGGGGGCACAATGAATAATAATAATAATAACAATAATACTAATAATCTGAGCTTTCGAGAATTCCCGACATTCCCACGCTCTCCAGGGCATGGCCGTGGTATCATCACGCGGGCACGACGAGACTCCATTCTTAGGGACCGAGCATTCGAGAATCACCAGCGTGACCAAACTTCCGAGGTTCCCCAACGTCCCAACGCTCTTTCCAGGGCAAGGCCGTGGCAGCATCACGTGGGCACAACGAGGCTCATCTCTTCGGACCGGGGCAACCGAGGATTCTTGGCGTGCCCACGCTCTCCAGGGCCTAGCTAGCCGTGGTCGCATCACACAAAGAATAATAATAATAATAATAATAATAATAATAATAATACTAAT
>NW_010357441.1:0-282 GCF_000414095.1 Morus notabilis
CGTAACGGGGCCATCAGCCGTTAGATCGAAGCGCTCTTCGCGCTCTACCACCGCCAGGGGAATGGTGACAACTTTTGGGGTTGTCACGGGGCCCCTCAGCTGTTAGATTGAAGTTCTCTTCGTGATCAACGAATGGCACGGAATGGTGACAACTTTTGGTGTCGTAACGGGGCCCATCGGCCGTTAGATCGAACCTCTCTTTGCGATCTACAGCTACCATGTTTTCGGTGAAAACTTTTGGTGTCCTAACGGGGCCCATCGGGCGTTAGATCGAAGCTCTCT
>NW_010357441.1:445-736 GCF_000414095.1 Morus notabilis
GAACGGCACGGGAACGGTGAAAACTTTTGGTGTCGTAACGAGGCCCACAATCCGTCAGATCAAAGCTTTCTTCCCCCACTACAATCGCCACGAAACCGTGACAATTTTTTGTGTCGTAATGGGCCCCATTAGCCGTTAGATCGAAGCTCTCTTCACAATCTACAATGGCCAAAGGAACGCTTAAAACTTTTGTTGTGTAACAGTGCCTATCAACCGATATATCTAATCTCTGTTTGCGCTTGACAACTGCCACGGGAACGGAGACATCTTTTGGTGTCGTAACGGGGCCCA
>NW_010357442.1:0-487 GCF_000414095.1 Morus notabilis
ATAGAAATCCTACCTCACACGATCAAACCTGGGACTAGCGTTGCCTTTTTCGGCTTTCGCTTCCTCAATCCCCTTCAGTCTGAATCCTCAGCGATCACTGATGCAAGACAACACTTTAGGATCAATTATCATTCCTAAAGCAATCCAAATCTCAATTTCCGACCAAGATTTCCTATTAGTGTGCCCTAATCCATTTTCATGTTTCAAATTATCATTCCAAGGGTTTTCAATCTCAAAACAAGGATTAACAATGCTAATCCATCTATCTCAAGTCCCCAAATGAAGCTAATTTGGGTTCTCCCCGAAAACAGGGGTCAAAACAGCAATTTCAGGCCGAACAGGGTCAAACCCCGTGTCAACCGATCGACCGGTGACAGAGCAGTGCAACACTACCGGTTGACCGGTAGTGTGCTCACCGGTCGACCGGACAGGTCGACTGGTCAGCATGCAATCCGGTCAACCGCATAGGTCGACCGGTTTCCATGTG
>NW_010357443.1:0-562 GCF_000414095.1 Morus notabilis
GAGACGACACTCCGAAAAGTGTCTTCAAAAGCTTAGCCAATCTAGCGGATTCAAACTCCGCCAAACACAATTATCTTTTGATCGCGCAACCGGTGGTCTAACCACTTAGAAATACGATCCGCAAGTAGATCGTATGGAAGTTGCGCGAATGATAGCTGCTTTAGATCAACCACTTAGTTTTGTAGAGCATCCTAATTGGCAACGATATATTAAGGTTGTACATAATCCTAATGCACAGTTCACTTCAAAAACTACTCTTAGGAAAGATTTATTAAAATTATTTAAAAAAGAAAAAGATGCATTAATAAACCTTTTACACTCGACTAGCGGGTGCGTTGCGTTAACGGCAGATATTTGGTTTGCCGTTGCCAATAAAGATTATTTAGCTGTAACCGGACATTACTTTAAAGGATTTGATTTAGATAAGAGATTATTAAGTTTTAAATGTGTTTTAGGATCACATAGCGCAGACTTAATATATAACACAATTTTAAATGTAATTGATGAATTTATATTAAGAGATAAAGTAATGGCTATAACATTAGATAATGCTAGTGCCAAT